>NW_014555756.1:157668-450331 GCF_001313825.1 Dinoponera quadriceps
ATATATATATATATATATATATCCCTTTTTTTCTTTCATATAAACTTAGTGTTTCAACCAAGGTGGGTCAGACACAACCAAGGTATATGACACATGCTGCCCGGTGTGTGTACTGTAATGTAGTGTAGTATGTGTGTATGTGTTTGCCTATTCGTGTATGTGTATGGATACGTGCACGTGTGTTGCAACACGGCGCCAGCGGAGTCCGGCGATGTTCGGGCTGCATTATAACACACATCGCACAACATCATAATAGTCGTCTTCTCACACTCATCAGTTTTATCATCATCTCATCATCATCATCGTCGTCGTCGTCGTTTTGTGTCCGAACATCGCGTTCCAGACCGACACGACTTGGCCGACGTCCTGTACAGAATAGTTTTTCTTTTTTATAATCGCGCAGCGTACTCTCCGCGGACTCGCGCACGGCTGTTCGCCGCGATCACTACACCAGCGGGTCGCACTTCTCTTGTTCCTGCCAACCGCCCGTCCCGGCCGTCTTCGACGCGAGAGAAACTGTCCGATGGGCTTCGGTTACACCGTCTTCATCTCTGCGCGTCCTTCCCGACCATGCTGGAGGGGGAACCCTGGCAAGATTCGCTTCGAAGCGAGCCTATGCGCGCTCCTGTGTCTAAAACCTCTCTCTCTCTCTCTCTCTCTCTCTTGGCGAGGCTTCCCTCCGTCCCACCGTTAGTCGGTGAAAGAGAACGAACGAACATCCCCTTCGTCGCCGGAGGGGAAGAGGGCTGGCGCGGGACCACCGCGGCTTCGAAGCTCGGCCGAACCTCGTCGGAGAGTACGAGCAGCGGGCAGCGCGCTAGCCAGCATATTAGCGAGCGCAGGCAGTGAGCAGTTCATACATACGTACGCTGTATAATCTGGTTACGAGACGAGCGAGAGCCATGTAGCCACCTTCCCCCCTCCCACCCTCTCTCTCTCTCGCTCACTCGTTCGCTCTACCTGAAAGCCGGATGGAGCCATGACCCTGGCTGCGCGCGGTTAGCTGTGCCGCTGTGCGGGAGAACGAGGAGACTCGACGAATTCCCGCCCGACGACGCCCATCGTCCCCGAGGAATCGATTCGTCCCGTGGCCTCGCCTGAGAGAGGCCTCCCTGTTGAGAAGAAAAACCAGGTGGGAGTCCACGTAGGAAATCCATACGGAGTCCCATGTATCCCTTGGGGATTTGCGCTAAAGACCCGGGTCCTAGATGAGGAATCCATGTGGATTCCTGTATGGATGCTTTACTATCCTGTGGATGGATTCACACGAGTTCCTACGGATTTTTGGTGGGAACCCACCTGGAAATTCATCAACAGGGCTCTCTCTCTCTCTCTCTCTCTCTCTCAAGAGACACATTTGACGATTCGGACGAAACTCTCCGTCTCCGCGTACAATACGAGAGAGAAACTTCTCATTTACCGAGGTATTTTCTCTTCACTCCTCGTCCTTGAATAATTTTTTCCTTTGCCAAGACGAGAGACACCTCGATCTTTAGGAATTTATTTATACGAGTCGGGACAACTACTAGTCGTCTTCCTCCTCCTCCTCGCTTTTCCGGGAATTCGTCTTTCGCCGAGTCGAGACTTCTGGTTCTAGGGGAACTCACTCACCGAGGGATAACCTCATGGACACCCTCGCGGCGAGTCTCGCGCGCACGCACAGCCGGCAAAGAGAGGAGACGGCAGAGAGAGATGTCTGCGGGCTCCTCCCGCGCCTCTTAATTACCTAAGTCACATCTAACAGACGTAGTTCCCCGCGGTTTCTTTCGCGAACGCGAAGCACTCTCTCTCTCTCTCTTTCTTCGTGCGGGTTTTCTTCATACACATGCACGCACACACATTCGCTCATTCTCGCCCCCTTGCTTTCTCTCTTCCTCTCCATCGCTGCTGCCGGTATCCGCCATTCACTCACTTTCATTCTCATTCATTTACTCATTCATACACTCTCATTCACTCATTTTCATACTCTCTCTCTCTCTCTCTCTCTCTCTCCCTTTCTCATCTACTCTCTCGCGCTTTATATTCTCTATGTTTCATTCTTCATATATTATATATAACAATATTTATACGATGATTTTTTTATGGATTCGAGTCACATGCAGAAAGAACTTTGAGTCGCTTCTTGCACAGATAAAAGGGAAGAAACAAAACGCTTTGGCTTTCGCGTAACTCTAAAGGGAGAGGGGGGGGGGAAGAAAAGACGTCGATAATTTAGCGTAGCGTATTGAAAATAAAAGAAAAAAAAAAGGATAGATAAACGGTAAGGGAAGAGAGAGAGAGGAAAATGGGAGAAACATGACAAGGAAGACGTAAAAACAGGAGGAGGTGGGGNGTTTTCATTTCGCTCGCCGTCTCGCCGCTATTACGGTTTTCTTCTTCCCCACACGTTGAGATCTGTTAGACTCGAGAGACGAACACAAGACGGACGCGCCATTTTTAAAAACGCGCGGCACAGCCGCGCCGTGCGTGTCACGCCGGTGCGCGAAGACGACACACGCTCTTGGTCGTCACGTCTTCGTCGCGTTCGTTCATTCATATATATATATATATATATTTATATATATATGCATATATAATATATATAAAAGTCAGATGACATAATGACACGCCCGGCCCCCGGTTTTATCCGCATACGCGTCTCTCTTTCTCTCCTTTCTTTCTCTCTGCAAGAGACCGGGTAGCATTCGCGCGATATCGACTAAGAACTAATCTACAAAAGAAAGGTAACAAATTCCCGGAAACGGGAACACTGCGTACAGGTTATAACCCAATCGACTCGCGCGCCTCGGTATCGACAGTGAAAGAGGCTTCGCGCTTCTTCTCTCTCCGCTCTTTCACTCTCTCCGACTCTCCTCCTTCCCTTCCCTTCTGCCCCTCACTCACTCACTCACTCACTCTCACTCACTCTCTCTCACTTCCTGTTTTCTCGATCCATTTTTCTTCCTTTGGAAAAGAACACGCGACGACGCTCGTAGACTTTTTAGGTCTCTGTTTCGCGTTCTCTCTCTCTCTCTCTCTCTCTCTCTCTCTCTCTCACGTCGCTCCTTCGCTTCACCTGTCCATCTTCTATGTGTGTGTCTTACGTCTTGCGCGTCTAATTGCTGTTGGTTCGCTCGCTCGCTCGCTCGCTCTCTTTCTCGCTCTCTCTACGACGAAGCTCAACGCGGCACGACGCACGCTCGGCGTTTTTTCGCTATGTTTGTATGTGTTTCTGTATATATGTGTATGTGTATATGTATGCGACACGCACGGGCGTACGCGTATGTGTAAGTGAGACAAGTGTGCGTGTGTGTACGATGGCACCACAAAATTTAGTAATCGTCTATCTCGCGTCCTTCCGTCTCCCACAGGTCGTTCTCCTCGGCTCGCGCTCGCGAGTCAACGTAGTTTTAGTATAGTCTCGCACTGATACATTGGTCATGGTGCGAGAGAAAAACTGGTCGATTCCGCTCGGATTCCGCGCGCCTCTCTCTCTCTTTCTCTCTCTCTCTCTTTTTCTTTCTCTCGTCGTCTAAACGAGATTGTACTCCTTCAGATTAGACTGCAGGATGGTGTCCTTCACCGCCGCAAACACGAATCTGATGTTCTCCGTATCTGCGTAACAGAGGAAAAAGGTGTTTGTAAACATCGAGCGGTTAAACCAGTGCTAGAATTACTTTTCTCTATTGTGTCAGTATAATTATCAGTATAATTAGTATATGTGAAAATAAAACAGATAATATATAAGAGCAAAATGCATTTCTATTCTCTCTCTCTCTCTCTCTCTCTCTCTCTCTGGACCCAACGCGAGGAAGACTTTACCTTCGATCGTGCGATGGACGGAAGTTTCATGCAGGAAGAAATTAGCTATCGAGTGGAGAAGAAGATAAGAGTCATATTCCACCAGACTTATATTCTACATCCCAAATGTGAGGAAGCTTCGAAACCTCAACAACCACGACACACATGCAGCATGCAATTCCCTCCGCAGACGCTTCGACAACAATGCATTATTCTCACACAGTCTCAAATATATATATATAATATAATGCGATAATTATCCCTTCTGCAGTTTCCGTTTAGTGGAGAAGCTCAACAAGAACGCAAACGTTAAATAGAATTTGGAGAGGCACGTGTTGGAATCCGCTACCACGTCGCCACGTAACGCATTCACCGGGAGGAACGTATCGCGCGATTCTCACGCGTGACTCTCCTTATTCCGCCTTCCGCGAGCACGAAGAAGCGGCCGAATCCCGTGCAATTAACCGTCGCAACCAAGAACACCAATTGCTCTTGTCTCTTTTATTCTCGTTACAAGCTCCTTTTAATATACACATATTTATATATATGTATGTATGTATGTATGTATATATAGGCGTATATTACTTAACGTAACGCAACACTTTTCGACGTCAACGGCACGGCTGGCAGTAGTGATTTTCTCTGAGGGTGAAGGGCGCGCCGATGTATTCGCGATATTCGCTTCGACGCGGCCGAACGAATCGCCGAGGATGACACAGACTCGAGCCGCGAGGAAGTTAACTTTAGCGAGAGAAAGAGAGAGAGAGAAGTGCGCGCGAAGAGAAACAACTTAATAACATTCCATAAATTTTCCCAAATCAAATAAACCAGCCGGAACGCCTACAAGCCGTTCTTCGTTGCAGTCTGCGTCTGGTCGAGAGGCATCACCTCGATCGTTACTACTTTTACAGCTGCAGACCGGGCTATCGCGCGCTACGAAAATGGAAGGATCGATGCAACGAGTTAAACGAACTCGATCTCAAAGTTGCGTACGGCCGACTAATCCGCCCCGATTCTCTCGCGCGAAATTCTCGTGTCTTTTAATCTGCCTGTGTTTGCGTGCGCGGAAATTATCGCAATTTCGCGCGCCGCCATCCAGTCACCGGGGACGACAGAGTGAAACAGCCATCGCTCCTTGGCAGAAAAGGTGACAAAAAGTGGCCGAAAGTAACTGGCTGGCTGCTATTTAGCTCAGCGGGGTGATCATGAAGTGATCCGAAACGTTATTGCGATCGTATTGATCTTCTCATCGGATGGAAAATAAGAGATAAAATAAATAACATATAAAAGAGAAAGATAAAATATGAGATATAAGACAAAAAACTCTCAAGATATACAATCAAAACGGAAAAGAAGAGAAATTTAATCGCGCCTTTTATCGGAGATAAAATTACTCGGATTTTGCACTTTAATCAATCTTGATAGCCGGGGGAACATCATACATGATACATATATAGTTTCAGTTTCGTTAATTATTTGCTGCTAATTAAACTAAATTAATAATTAAACTTCCTACGTCACATCATTGATCTCTCTCTCTCTCTCTCTCTCTTTCTCTTTCGATTTTCCTTCGATTTGCAGTTTGTGTAACAAAATTCGCGCAATCTTGAGACCTAATCTTTCTCAATATATACTACGTCTCGTTTCGCGAATGCGTGTGTGGCTCGAGTCTGCATGATTCTCGGCGCATCCGAGATTAACGGACCAATGTCGCAATGGGAATCTGCGCGCGGCGGCCGCGGAGACGCCTGACGCGGTGATTCGCGCGCTTCTAAGCGAGATTGAACTCCTTGAGCGCGGTTTGCATGATCGTATCCTTAACGGCGCAGAACACGAGCTTGATGTTCTCCGTGTCTGGTGGTTGGTCCCGTAAGCGCAGCATGCAAAAATATAAATCGGACATCGGTTGAAGTTGGTTTAGCATCACTTGTCGCACCTTCGGAAGATCAACCCGGTGTCTGACATTGACTGTCGTCACAATGACGATATGAAACGACGGTGAGAAGTCGCGACGACAACCGTTGTCTGTGCGTCGGAACTTATCGGTCGCGTGAATCTGCGCAAGAAAAACGATTTTCACCGATCAATTACCGTATAATTTCACCGTAAGTAATCATCACTTTGAATCTGACGGTAATGTTACACTTCTAATTGAAACAAGTGCACACACGGCTGTCGCGTGCGCCCGTCCCGCGGGGACACCGTGGGATGACACACCTCTCGGCTGGTGGTGCGACATGGCAGGTTGATCTTTCGACGGCGCGTTTAACACGTTCGATTACACACAGTTGGTAATATACGGAGAGAGGAGGCGCAGGCAACACATACAAGCACTGTACAAGACGCGCAACGCAACACACGAAGAGAAAAAAAAAACCCCCCGTTATGGAGAAAGGAAGCGATAAGACAAAAATGTGTCTTTGTACGCGGGAGAGCGCGCTACGCCGAGCGTCGGCTAGCTAGCCTACCTGTGGCACACGTAAAGTGGGAATAAATAATCTTTTCGCTGTCCGGATTCAGGTCAACGAACATCCTCAGGATGAATTCTCTAGCTGCTATGGCGTCTCTCTGTGGACCTGCGAAATACACAAGCGAGGGGGCGGGGCATGGCATTACTTCTGCGTTTGCTCATCCTTACCAAGTAGAAATTAAACCAGTTCCTAGCCAGAATTAACAGGCCGATAACTCTCTAACTAGCTGGTTTCTGATCAGTTTTAAACCGGCCAAAAAGGCTTACCTGTTTGGAGGATTTTTGCTTCGACAATAACGGATAGTAAAACCAGCCAGTTTCCGATCAATTCGTTCATTATTTTGTCTAATTTCTGGCTAGAAAATGGCCAAGAAACGCTAGGCAGAATTTTAAGAGTTTTTACTGAACAGAAACTGTCCAGTATTAACTTACTTATTTTTTGGAATAGTTTATGACAAGTAACTAACCAAGAAACAGTAGTTAATATATCTTTTGGATAGTTTCTGTCAACAGTTACTGTCTAATTAATTCAAGCCAGTAAAAACCGTCCAATTTCTGTCTAATGGCCAGTTCTTCCCTAACATTTTTCTACTTGGGTTCTTTCGTTACTTTCTTTCTTAATTTACCAAGCCTAGCGATACCGACGAGTCTAACGATCGCCCGACGACGACGGACGATTAACGGCGCGCATCGTCGGGATTTCGCCAGGTGCAAAATATGAGACGCGTTGGAATTTAGCCAACGCGTTTGCGAGGAAATTTTTCTTCTCATCCGTCCGTCTGTCTGTCTGTCTATCTGTCGTCTCTCTTGCTCTTCTTATCGGCCCACCTGGCCACCAACGATACCGAGTTTCCGTGTCGTGCGAAGGATAACGCGCGAACGCGAGGCTGATATATCGATCTATTTTAATGGAATAATGTTGTACTTCGCCCAAATCCAATATACTCTCTCACACACACACACACCAAGGACAGAGCTTATTGAATTAGTCGCCGTGAACATCAAAGAAGCCTCTCGGAAGCCTCTCATTAATAAGCTCGAAGACTTACGTAAGGCTGCCGTGCGCAATTTTGCAAATCTGAAACGGTCGACTGGCAGCGAGTACACTTACGGTTCGTCCAAGCACCCCGGAAATCCCGATCAGCGATCCCAGATCGAGGACGGATACACCCGGCGAGAATTTCCTACCACCCCCGACGCGATCCGCGACTTCCGCCGAGTGTATACGCGGCAATTAACAGCGAAACGTACGCGGACTGTACACGAAAAAAAAAAAAAAACAATTTCGCCGATGTAACTGAATTTTTCGTTGCCCGGGGACCAGGGGAAAACTAGTTTGTGGGAATTCGGAAATACCGGAAATTCGGTTTCCTTCGACCAAAGCACGCACGTAGTTTGTTCATTGTCACGTTAATTCGACGAATCTTTTTTCTGCGTACACGTAATCCCGAAGGGCTCGGGGTACCTTGATAAATGCTAGGGTAATCGAAATTAACAGCCCTACAAATTACTACTAGCGAGGGGATCTACGCTTCTCTGCTGCTGCAGCGTTTGGCTTCGCACGCTCAGCCGGACCGACCTGTCGCGCAGGTAAAGTGAGAGTAGCACATTCGGTCGGGATCGGGATTCGTATTGAGATACACCTTTAAGATGAACTCCCGGGCCGGTACGTCCTGTTGTTTCGGGCCTACCACAGAACTCGTTCGTTTACGTACACGATGTATTATACTTATCATCGGCAAAACGCTCGTCCGTGCCGTGTCGTTACTCACCATCGTACTCCGGAAAATAGTCGACGAGATGAGAATACATAATCTTCTCCTCCAGCAGATCCTTCTTGTTGAGGAACAGAATAACCGAGGAGTGTTGAAACCAGGGATATGTTATAATCGTTTTGAAGAGTGCTTTACTTTCCTCCATTCGATTCTGGAAAAGAAAGGGAGAGGGTTAAAGTGACGTGCCATCGGATATTAGTTGCACGTATGACAATTCGTTCGATATCGTATTCTCGAACAAATTCGATCAGATTTACAGAGTGTTGTAATTACCTCGTTTTCCGACTCGAATAGAATTTGATCATATTCACTTAGAGCTACTAGAAATATAATGGAAGTAACGTTCTCAAAACAATGGATCCACTTTCTTCTTTCGGACCTCTGACCACCGACGTCTACCATCCTGCAAATAACACGGTTCGATTAGAAATGTACGCCGTTGGCACAGCCAGTTTGAGCATTTACCCGAATGTATTCTTCTCGAATTTACAAATAAAATCAATATCCGCCGTGAATAACGAATAACCTTTCGTTCTTTCCCTCCCTCCCCCTCTCCCTCTCTCTCTCTCTTTCTCTTTTTCTGTAAATTTATGCGTACGTGAAAAAATATAAATTTAGCCTCCAGCAAAAATTTATTCGTCACTCACGGACAATTCTTTTTTTCTCTTTCAGCTTTACTCTTTCGTCGCTTCTACGCACGTTCGTGCGGAACAAAAATCGCCCGACTCTGACATTCACGAAACCCATATTCGCTATTCTCAATCATCACTGTGTAATTACAAACAATGTCAATGGAAACTCATTACCATGCACAGTAACATCGGCACAGAACGACCTATAGAAAACATGCAAACGTCCAAGCGCCTCAAAAAGTGCTTGCATTCAAGGGATTGTATGTAACTCAACGTTTATTAGCTCTGTTCTGTCCCTCCTCCTGCCCGACGAAATCAGAAAGGGAATGTATAAAAAAAAAAAAAAAAGAAAATAAAAAAAACTACTCGACGACTTCTTAAATGTTACAACATTCAATCTCTAATACCTCCTTGCAATTAACTGTCGCGATAAGATCGAAGTAACAGATAAATTCAATGCATCTCACAATGATAATAGCGCTACGGAAGTCTTTTAAATCCACGAGCTCGCGACTAAGTGGCCGAAAAGTTCTCTAGAAACTAAGTCTCAACTTAAATTTTAACCACAAGCAGATTCCGTCATTCATTTCTACACTGACCGATCTATTTTTTCAACGAATTTTCGATCACACGTGTATAACTGAGAGGGGAAAAAATTGCAGCATTCTTGCGAATAGAAAAATCTGTTTTAAATCAACCAAAAGAAAGAAAAAAAAAACTTGTAAATATCTTAACGTCTCCTCAACTTCGCACGAGGAACACGTCCATCGGCATTCATTGTCGTCCCTCGTGCGGAGCGTTGCTCTTTCTCTCTCTCTCTCTCTCTCTCTCTCTCTCTCTCTTCGGCGACTTCGAAGATGTAACGTATAATCGGGCTGAATTAGGCGTTAATACCTAAATATGATGGAGTCCAGATCAAACGGATACTCTATAATGCCGGTGGTGGGAGCTCGTGCCCGGAGGATGTCTTGCTCGGTCGGAAGGAAATCAGGCTTTTCGATACGGTCTAGGTCACTAAGATAACTGCAAAACAAAGAAAGCCACTGTCGGGAGGTGTGCATGCCATGCGTGGTAATATATTTAACGAGAGTATATAAATAATCGTAAAACACAATAATAAGAAATTCTCAGGTGTATGGAGAAGACAGCTCGCACACATGCTTTGCTCGTCCATCGCCTCAGCCTGAAAGAGTTTTCCAACCGATGCCGCGAGTCCAGCAACTTGCACTTCGCTACCTTTATCTATGCCTCTTTATCTTTGCGCGTCTCCCTTATCTCGCGTTCCACGTGTACAAAATTATGCAGGTCAGGCTTTAATCTGATGGTTTTAAAAAAACAAAGAAACAAAATAGAATAAAGTGTATTTCGATAAGCGTTTCGACGACGTTTCACCATTTTCCTGTCCGCCGGTTTCGATACGATATTGAAAACACGGAAAGAGGTCGATTCGCGATTCTTCGCCTCTGTCAGAAGGGAGAAATCAACGAAATTTGGAGCAACAATCGTTACAGCCATTTCTCACAAGTCGCGCTCATAGACGCATGTATAAACGCGCGCGCGCGAAAGAAAGTCACAGGACTCGAATCGGCATCGTGAGCGAGGGAAACAGGCGAACACTTAAAGAAACAAATCGGGTACAATCAGGTCCCAGGAGTGCGCAGCGACAGTGAATCGGTACACGTAGTCGCAAGAGACAGAGAGGGTGGTATATTATGCAGAAACGGTCCGATGCGGGGGTGGTGGTGGGTGGTGGTTTCGCAGGCGCAGGCAGCTCGTTGCTTCTTTTCTCTCTCTCTCTTTCTATGTCTCGCTCGTCACCGTCCGCGACGGGGAGAGACACACGTACCTAAATCGGATCTCTTCCAAGTCAAAGGGATACTCAATTATACCGGTGGTGGGCACTCTCACACGAAGAATGTCCTGTTCTGTTGGGAGGTAGTTAGGTGCCGCGACTCGATCTATCTCCATTAGGTAACTGAAACATCGTGTTCTCAATACCCCGGAAAGTACGGCGAGACCACCGTTACACGTTGTTTAAGAGGTGTGAGGAGATGGGAGAGGAGGGGGGGGGGGGGNTACATTTTTCTCGACAAGTTCAATAGGAGAATTTGTTTCTTAGTAATTCTCAGAAGATACATTTTCCCGTTGGATACGAGATACTTTGTGAAACTTATCATAAAAGAGAAATAATGTTGCAACCTTTAATCATGCTGATTGTGTGTGTGTCCATCATCGATGGTACACGCAGAACGTTCCATTCAGGCCAGTTTGATCTCTTGGCTCCAAAATAACGAAATATAATCATGAAATACTCTGATAATTATTGAGCCGCGTATTATTCGATACAAATGAAATTGTCAAATAGAACTCGTGGCAGAACAACGTGAATCACCGGGCCACGAGAAGCCGCGTGCAATCAGTCCGGTACGTGCTGATTAACGACGGGAAATGAGCCATCCCGTTCGAGGGCTCTTGGTTTTTCCGAAACAACGTGAGTGTTCATTGGAACGGAAACGAAAAGCGTCCCGGAAATCGAGGATCGAGGGATCCACGGAACGACGAGAACGGAAACCGCGACGGACACGAGGCATTCCGTGGAAACGATCTCATAAGACTCTAACGTCGCGAAGACGCGACGCAGAATTTCAGGGTAATGTCGGAGGATGGGTGGGAGGAAAGCTGGGAGGAGGCAGGAAGGAGAATGGGAGAGGGGAAGGAAGGAAGGACGGAAGGAAAGAAAGACAGACGGACGGATAGAGCATAATCATTTCTCGGTCGACGATAAGACACGTTATACGAAGGAATGCGCCGACGCGCGGCCAGCGCACGGCCAAAATACTCACTACTTGGCGGAGTCCGTGAGCTGGTATTCCCGTCTGCGATCGTAGCACTCCTGTATACCGGCGTCCGCCCACAGATCCTTGATCGCCTCCACGTACGGGCTCTCGAACGTCGTCACTGTCTCGAAGTCTACGCTCCGGACGAGTTCCGCTTTTTCCTGAAGGCGAGAGAGGAAGTGTCATGAGTATCGAACAGCGAGAAAAAAAGAGGGGGGAGGGGGAGGTGTGAAGAAAAAGACAAGCCTATTGTGTGTGTGTATGTATGTATGTATGTATGTATATATATATATATATATATATATATATTTCCGGTACGATATGTATTATGATATTGGGATATAAGTCGGTTATCGTTATCGTTCAACCCTCCGATACCGGCGCGGTTTAATTAACTCTTAAGTGTGCGGTGGCTTGACCTACATACGACAGAGACTCGCGGGGCTCGAGACGCGTTCGGTGTCACCGAGGAAAAAGTGCTCGGTATATATGACTATAATCGCATAGTGAAGCGATTACAGTCAGGAGGAAACCGGTTGTTGCAGTAGTAGGTGGTGCCGCTACAACGTTATTGATAATAACGCGTATACATGTATTGCAATTATTATTTTTCTTGTCAGAACAGCAAAGAGATATAATTAGAAACTTGACTGCAAACGACTATGATTGACCAAAAATGACTGTGATCTGTGGTGTGACTGACAATTATTTCTCTCGGTGTGTAATAATCACGCTGAGAAAAAGATTATGGTATTTGTAACTGTAATCTATAAGTGAAAGAATGATCGCCAGGAGGGTCATTATTTTTAGTATTACTACGGTGTGTTAATGATAATGATTTTATATACGTATTATTACTAGTAAAGTACTTGTATTAGTGTACAAATTTTTATACCGAAAGTAAAGTATTTTCAAATAAGATGACATTCTTAGTCCGCAGCTTTTTTATAGATATAAGAAAATATAGTTCGAGCCGAAAGTAACTATAAACTCGGTGGAATTGGGAATTGGAACATTAGAATGTGTGTTATACGTACTATATTCGAGGAGTCGCCATACTGGATCTTCAGGAGGTCCATCGCCCGGATCATCGATTGCATCGCCATGAAAATGTTTTGATACACGAGTTTGATGAACCCTCTCTTATCCTCGTCCGAGTAGCCGGAACCGTGGATGATCCTCATCTGCTTAATGAAGGTGGACTTGCCGGATTCGCCCGTACCTGCGACAAAGTTTCAGGCTCGATTGGTTTGCGCCGTACGAGTAAACAGGACGGGTGGCTGGTAGCTCGCGCTTTAGAGCTTATCCGAAACGAATCCTCCGCTGATGCGGAGTGCGCGAGAAACACCGCGAGCAAACACGTGTCTAACACGCGGAACGTCTCTCGGCGCCGCTCAAAGAGTATGCACGTGCACGCACCTCGTCTTCCTAGCTCGGGAAGGGTTAAATGTCGCTTAATGCGTTATCGTTCTATCTTTATCGGGATAGCAAAGTTCAAAGTTCTCGAGGATCTCAACCCGCCGCTCGGGAAGCTTAAAATACCGATTCCACGCCGCCTCCGACCTCCGTCCGGAAGCGAGGAAAATTTCACGATAAATCACCGGCCGCCGTAAACTGAAAAAAAAAGGCGGACTTGGTGGTAGAATTAACGCGACATGACGCAACTAAGCGCGTTTCGGTGGGAGGAAGCGGAATTGCCGGTTCTCAGGAACCAAATATGGCTCGTAACGACCAAATATTCGGTTTCCTACAGGCAAAACGCGCTCGGTTGTCTCTCTCTCTCTCTCTCTCTCTCTCTCTCTCTGATACGTCACTCTCTAAATTTCCCAGAGTGAAGTCTCACTTGAGAAGTAGAGTGACCACCGAGTCGCTCGAATTCCAATGACTTTTCGCTCATTCGGAGTGAATTTTCCACTCGGAGTCGTCGAGTGAATCCAATGTATTTCCACCGTCACGGGAACATGTCTGCTCCAATCGATCGAAATATTCGCACGGAGTCAGAATTTACTTTAAGCTTGAGTGAAATATTCACTCTCTTGCGATTGCGAGTGGCGATATTTTCACTATCGTTTCATTGTCGCAAGAAAATATATCTTATATATACATAACTTTTGTAGATCTCGTATAGATTTATTTGTTTATGTTGTATTAAAAAATGAAAACTTTGGTCGGATTTGCCTAATAATGGATATTTATTGTAAGAGCCAATGTTTAGTTCTTTTGGGTTCATAAGAACTAAACATTTTATTTCTTTCAATTAAAACGCATCTGGTTGCCCGTTATCGCAACTAGAAAAAAATACTAAAAAATTTATTTGTAGAAAATACAAAGTTTATTTCGCAAAAATAAACCTTATTTTCTATCATACAATCCATAGAGAAATTTTCAAATATTTTTTCTCAGTGCAGGTAGATCCGGCCAAGCTCTATTTTCAATGTACATAGATACCTTGTCCTAACCTCTTCATCACCGTCGATCGTTTTCGCTCCATCGAGCGTATACACCGTCCCTTTCGTTCGTGGAAGCATGGGAATCCACTGCGAGAAATCTCGAGGACACTTTGATTCAACCAATCCTTCCTTCGCTCCGCGCATTTCTTGCTTATTACTTATCCCGATTAATTGAACGTGCGATTCGGATGCCAGTCGCGAGTTACCGTTCGCGAAACGAACTCTCGAAACCACCGATCTCCCCCGGCCTGCGCATGCGCGTCTCGGATTTGGACTCGCCGCGTTCGTAATCAGCGGCGCGCCGGAACGATCGTTTTCATCGCTTTTCCGCGCGGACCTCCACGAATCGGGGAGAGCACGTCGTCCGCCCCTGGAAACTCCGGGGCGACTGCTACGCCAGCCGGATGGAGGCGGGAGGGAGTTCACGGCGGCGGCGAGGGGTGAGCGTCGCGAGAGCGCATCGCGAAACTCCGTCGTTGCTCGCGAAATCATGAATGAAAGCGGTCGCGCGCGGCCGGCGCGGTGTGTAGCATCGTCTTGTTTAAACAGCGCGGCTGCTGTGTCGCGACGGCGGTGCGCACAGTTCGGCCCTCTCACCGGGATTCGGGCAGGACAGCGATTTGTGCTGGTCGAATTTCGTTGCATTAGCTGCGTTCGCCGGAACAAACCTATCAGTGAAGGCGAACGGTGATCATTCATTTTCTCTAATTTTGTTTCCCGTTAGATCCTCAAATTTAGACCAATCACGTTGACGAGTTACTCAACCGTTGCGCAACTCTCGTGTTTTCCAAACGCAGCCAATGAAAGAGCTCGGAAGTAGCCTCCGAGGAGGGAGCGGCTCGGACCGTTTTGAACAGGTTCGTAGAGTCCGAAGAGTTCGCCGGGTCACGAAGATCAGTGATGTTCGAGAAAATTCGCGCGAACGAAAATTGCACCTGAATCGATCCCTCGTCGCGTACGACAGGCCACCCGGCGGGTGGAGGAGAAAGAGAGAGAGAGAGAGAGAGAAAGAGCTTTTTATGCACGTCGCTAAGAAAAGATGCTTCGCGCGCCCACAAACACACCTTTCTTCGCTTTAATGAGGATGCAAAAAGGCCACCGGGCACGGGATACGCCTTTATCGATAAAGGCGCGCAAGTGTGTCATCAATCGAAAATACACGCGCGACACCGCGAACCCGTGGGCTTTTCGATCGGGTATAACTTTGCGTCGTAATGATAAAGGGGGAAGAGAGGGAGGGAGATGGAGAGAGGTAGAAAGAACGAAGGAAAAAGAGGACGGCCTCACGTCGAAATAATGACAAATTCGTCACTAAATAATTAAAACTCGTCCGACGAGATTCCTTTCGCTCGTTAATTTTTACGTTATCATTGTTACCGTGATGTTATCGTCGGTGCCCTCCGAATTTCTTGATTGTGAAATCTCTCGCACGAAGCGAGATAATGAATATTGGCTACTCGGGATCTCTCACGGGAGTGAACGATTAGCTCGGGCTTAAAGTGGATTCTTAATTTATACGAATTGAACGTTTCGGTCGACCGGAGTGAATTTCTGCTCGAAAATTAGAATAAATCGGAATAAATTGGAATAAATCCCGATTAAAATAACTCCTGTGAGATGGGGGGGGGGGNCGAACGAAGATATTCGCTCACGACTCGAGAGGGGATTCAGAGTGGAGAAGTCACACTCTGCGAAAAGTCGCTCGAACTTTGAGCGATTCGTCTGTTACTGTGAAGAAAAAAAATTTCGAGTGTCCCAAAAAATCGGCTCATTCTTGAGCCGCAACTCCTCGACGCGAATCCCCGACGATTATTTGAGCGATGATGAAACTCACACGTGCGACAATAGAGCGCGATTATGCGATACACGCGGTAATCGCAGTATTCGTCACGCTTGGTGTTTGGTTAAGTGTTCAAAGGTGTTCACCTCCGAATCTTCGTCTGCACGTGAAGTTATCGTCACTATCGTCGATCAACGTCAACAACGACGACGACGATGATGATTGCTGACCCGATAATCGTCGCGCCGATTTTCTCACGGTCGCGATCTCGCGCGCGCGCACGCGAACCTATCGTGCATCGAATGTTGTTAACACGTTGAATACCGTGACGATCATCGGAGACGCGCTATTAGACGCCGCGTTTCATTGAGTTACGTATAGAGCATAATTAATTGCATTCGAAGGACAGGCTCACGTCGAGGTGATAAAAAATTCATCGGTCATTCGTCTTACATCCGTGAGGTTGCCTCCGCTCGTTGGTCTTTCGTATCGTTATTATATCGTTATTGTCGCGTTGTTATCGTTAGTATCCTGAGCAATCTTGAAAATTCCATTGAAAAAATCGACTGTAAGGCTGAGTGAAAGAGAAAGAAAAAGAAAGAAGCAAGATAAAAGACATGCGCTTCAAGTTACTTTTATACAGAGAAAAAGACCTCTTTGGCTTTGATAACATTTTTGTAATTGAAACAAATCTGTCTTTTGGAATAGAGAAATAATAAGCGGATATTTGATTCAACAGACAGGATTGTTTGGTTTCTCAAACAATATCTTTACGTCAAATATTCCTTTTATATTTTCATCCAAACATTACAATGATTATCGTAAACAACATATTATTTGAGAGGTATAACACTATGTCAGAAAATTATTGAAGAATCTCTTTTGGTTTCAGTAGAAAAATATTGAATGTATAACGAAACAGCTGTATAACAAATTGTTTCTTTTTTTACTAAAAATCAAGTATCGTTTCCCCTAAATAATATCGTGTCGAATGACCGATGAATTTTTTATTATCTCGACGCTGTCCTTCGAATGCAATTAATTAGCTCTGTACGTCAACTCAACGAGACGCGGCGGCATAATAGCGTCGTTCTCTGGCTTTCCATCAGAGGCGTGTTACAGGTGTGCGATCGGGGTTCATCGGGGATGATTTCGCGGCGAGCGGAAATTCCGCGGATCGAAGCCGACAACACACAAGTGATGATCCGAGAGATCTAGTTTCATCTTTAATATCGAGCGACGCGCTCGCGAACGAAGTCAATTAGCGGATGTCGGTTCGCGCGTGACACCACCGGTTATCAGCGGCGATTTCGCGGGACCGCCGAGATGATCCACGTTGGACGAGCGAGGGGGAGAAAAAGGATGAGGGTAGGGGGAGGACGGGCGCGCGCGCGAACAGAGTTAATGAATGAACGGGAACCTCAGGGTGGGCGGGGCACACAGCGGCGGCGGCACGGGACTCTTCTTCCGGTATTCCTTCAACGACGTAATAAGCCAGAAAACCGGAACTCTCGTTCGACCTCGCGGGGAGGAGGCGGAGGAGTCTTCGACCACCCTCTGCGCGGAATGATTTCCCCTCCGCGCGGGGAGGAGGAGGAGGAGTGCGTTGACTCCTCCTGCGGTTTATCGAGAACCCAATCGGACAGTCAACGCGCGAATTTTCCCAGAACGCATTTCCCGACTCTGACACGTCCGGTTTCCCAGCGACAGTTTCCGAAGATCGCGATCGGAAGCGGTGTGAGGGGCACCGGGCTCGCTCCCGATTCGGATTACGAGGTGCAACGAGGAGTCTTTCTCTCTCTCTCTCTCTCTCTCTCTCTCTTTTCTCGCGCAAATCTCGGAGATCTCGTCAATGCTGAGCCAAGATAATCTCAGCCCCGGCTGGGTCGTCCCCTTTCCGAAGGTCGCTTTCCGCTCTCCTCGTCGTGGTCCTCGTGAGGCCGACGGCGACGAGCGCCACTTCGCCGCCCTGCGAGGACCACAACGACGTTCTACTTCTTCTTCTTTCTCCTCTTTCTCTTCTTCTTCTGCGACGGGCCAACGAAGAAAGAAGCCCGAATCCGACGTGTACGCGCGGAAGCTTTCCGGGGAGGTGGAAGCTCTGCCGGCGCCGGGGGTGGGTCGATAGATGCCGACGTCGAAAGATAGGGGGGGAGAGAGAGAGAGGGTGAGAGAGAAAGAGAGACAGACAGAGAGTGCAGGGCTCTTTCGCCTCCCAGGCCGCAGCACCACCCGCGCCCCGATATTCGCGCGCGCTACTACCACCCTTTGCCGGCTCCCTTAAGTAACCCTCACACCGAACCTCACGCGCCGCGCTCCGAGATGAAAGTGAACCGAGCGGCACTTTCGGGGTGACTCGACATATTTTATAGCGGACACTATTCTACGCGCAATAATGAAATATTTTACAGGGAAAGTACCGGGCAGCCAGGGGGAGAAATATCAACGTTCAACGTAATTTTGTAATAAAACAATAAATATCTCGTGAGGTATATATAAAAATAAAAATGAACAACTATAAAAAGTATGTGCTGAGAGGACAAAAATCTTTTAGCAATAAAAAAGATTTACTCGGTAGGTACTAATAACATATTTACTTGTATCAATATAAACGTTTTTACATTGAGAAGGAATTTTTCTCAACTGAGGAAGTATACATTTCCCTCAATCCGTGGCTTTTCATAAAAGTGGACAAATCCATAAAAAAACGCCGTGTTAACTCGAAAATTAAATTGGATATTTCATGAAAATAATTGTGTATTTTATATATTTGAACAAAAGATTTTAGATTTAAGTAAACATGTTACATATTATTGATATCCACCGAATAAACATATGTTTTTATTTTTTGGATATTTTTTCTCTCAGTGTAAAAATGACAAAAAATTATAGGCATATACGAACCAAATATTGGTCTTGCAATGAAAGAAAACAACTTATAAAATTTCATAATCAATGTATACATTAGAATAGGAAATATTTTCTTTAATACATTGATTATGTAATTCCAAATGGTGCTGGCTCTTATTCACCTACAATTCTTGGCAACTTTCTAATATTATGTGATACAAAAATGTTTATAATTCATATTAAAATTCGACGAAAATAAGAATATATTTTCGATAGCTATTCGCTCTGAAATTCGGTCCGCGAGGAAATAAATGAAACGTTACGAAAAATTAAAAGGAAATAACGAATCGAACAAACGATTCAAAGTATTGCAAAGCAGCATTCATCATTCAGCCACCGTGCGATAATCATGACGAGACAAACCCGGGTGGAGACGTGAAACTTTCCTCCCGAGAAAACCCGAAACGGACCGCGAGCGGTCTTCTGAAAAATCGCGCCCGCGGTCTGCGCGAGAATTTCCTTCCAACCACGTGGTGAATTTCCTCCTTCGCGTTTTCCTCGAATGTCGCGGGACTTCCGATTGCAATGCGACGTATCGTGACGACCGCCAACGAATTTATAACTCTCGGGGCCCCGCATATCAGCGTGGAAAAATTTCCTATCGCGGGACTGTAAATTTCCGCGCGAAACAAAATTATTGCTTCGACGACGACGAGTCTCGTGAAACGATCGGAGCGAGATACGAGAGCGAGCTCTCGTCCAAAGAATTCGCCGATTCCAGGTTCACTTCTCCTTTTGCAACCTCGGGCATAAACGGACCATTTTCCGCTCGACTTACGTGTGACTCTCGGCACACCCCGTATAAGAGGCAGTTTCGAACGGCGAGTCTCGGTCACGCGTTGATATTTTAAACACGTATCGATTGAGCGCGCACAAACACACTCCCTGCCCGCCGATTGAATTAGCCCGGTTTGTCAGCGCGAAATATGCAAATCGCGACGAGTACTTATGCAATTCATGTAAAACGCTACACGTGCTACGGTAAACCCGCCGCTGCCACGCCGCGCTGCCGCTTAGCCTCGCCCGGCGGCGCTATGTGCGTCGTGTATCACATTAACGATATTCAATGGTTTTATGTACACTTGCATTGTTTTCACGGCAATTAAAATTCCACTTAACCTCTTCTAACTCGAGCAGCCGCCGTTTCACTTCGAGAACGCTGTATCATTCTCTTTCTCTCTTCAAATGTATTCACATCGCCTCTGTACACATACACATTTTACTCTATTTCATTATATTTAATCACTAAGAATCCATTTTTCGCCAATAAGAGCCAATTAAGGATATTGCGCATAATAAAAATTATTATTCGCGCTACTAAACATCCTTGAACGGCTCTTGTCGGCCAAACATTAATTCTTAGTGACTAAATATAGCGAGATACAGTAAACTGAATAATTACTCGCTGCCAACATCTTTGGCAAAGCCGATATATATTTTTGTGTGGGCGATTACCGTAATTGAATTTCTCGCCTCTTGCCGCCGAGCTACCGGCGCTCTATACGCCGATTATCGCCTACTTTGCTCCGAAAATCGCGGGACGGACAAGAGAAAAAAAGTTCGACGGGGCGCGCTCGAAACTCGTCGCTGCCTTCGGCTCAGCAACGGGGCAACACTCGAAAACACGAGTGGTTTGATAAGTTATTAATACCGTGCTTAAATAAAAGTCAGTTTCGGCGAGTTATGGGCGAGTCCGATCGACATCACGATACCGCCTCCACCGGTGTGCTATGCGGAAAGCGGTTAACGCGGATTAAGTTCTATTTAATACGCAAGCGTGAAGCACGCACACAGACACGCACACACTCGAAATTACGTAAAGCTCTCCGAGCAGAACGAAGACTCTCTTTAAGCTTCGGCGCACGGAAAATACCCATCTGCAAAGTACAGGCTACGTACTAAATTTAACGTAACGTAACACAGAGAAGAAGAGAGAAAGAAAGGCAGAGAGAGAAAGAGAGAGAGAGAGAGGGAGACAGAGAACAAGGAAGTGAATGATCAAGGCGTCCCTTAAACGGAGCTCCGTAAGTTTATATTCCGTTTGCGAGGGTTGTGCGTGATAAAAAATCCAGACAGCCCGCGAGTCGAAGGTGGTCGCGAGATGCAAACGTATCGCCGCCTCGTGCAGCACCAGGAGTAACGATGCGAGAGATACGCTGTACTAACGGCTCGGCGTAATGTTTTTCGTGCAACACAACAACACAGAACGCACCGATCACGCGCTAATGATCAACGATGAAATACGCGTGCTGCGCATCATTAGTTGCGCGCGACAATTCGCAATTTGAATTGAAGGAGCGACAATGACGAAGCCGTGCACGTAAAAAAACCGAAAGAGGGTCATTACCCCGGCGCGGAACTCCCCCCGTCGCCAGGATCGGGCAAATATGCGCTTGCGATTTAAGTGACGTGCGCTTCGCCTGTTATTCATGAGCGAAAAGACGCACGACAATTAAGAGAAAGAAGAAGAAGAAGAAGAGAGCGAGTGAGAGAGAGAGAAAGCGACGGAGAGAGGTGAGTGCTTGCATCGAGAAATCAATTCGTCTAACTTTACTCGCAGAAAAGAAATGTTTATAAATCGTTGGGTCCTCCCCCTTCCCTCTCTCTGCCCTCCCCGAAATATGTATCGTCAGTTGTCGATGCCACACACACACATGCGCGCGCGGCAAAATGCATGTGAAAGTTGCGACACAACGGCGGTGGCGACGACGACGGTGGCTGTAAAAGTTCTGTCGGCCTTTGGCGCACAATCGTGACATTATTTCCCGTACTGAATGCCAACGCCGTTAGGTACATTGTTCAGGCGCAACTGAATGAGCACCGATTAAAAATAAATGCCTATATAACACCGCTGACGTAGGGAAGCAATTTTAGTTATTAAAGAGGTACGCTCCCGAGGAAGAATAAAATGTTGCGTCCAAGTAAAGGTGAGATACCGATAGAGACCGATCTGTTCTTCCCCGGTTTCCTTTTGCTCTATTTATCTCTCTCTCTTTCTCTCTCTCTCTCTCTCTCTCTCTCTCTCTTTTTTTTATCCCGCGGCTCGCACGCCCGGCGTACACCTTCGTCCTCTTCTCGTGTGCGCGAGGGGGAGAATACGGATTAATTAACACCCTGTAATATCACACAACGACCTCGTCATTGTCGTTCGACATCGATCGATGTGTATCGAGCGTTCGGAAGAGAAAATCGCGATCTTACTTTTTTTTAAGAAAATTCGCTCACTATAAGTGCCATATTTCCAGTGACGCGTGAAAAAGGAACCTTGCATACATTTACTATTTATCAAGCAAAATTACGTTCCCATACATTTATTTCACTTGAATAATAAATGTTAACTTGAAACGAAGCTGAGGTAAATATATATACACAATATTACTATTGTTTTTTTTTTCTTATTAATGTTATATTTATGCATCAGTTGACCTAAATAGATGCACAGACAATAGGAAGAGATATATAAATATTTAAATATATTTAATGTATATACTTGTACCTCAAATATTACTATAAGTTACAAGCTTTCCACTAGTATATTTTCAAAACGAAAATTTCGTGTTAAAAACGGTACACGGAAATTTTGTGTTACTTTAACACGGAGAAAGTATGTTAAAAAGTGCACGAACATAATATTAAATTAATACATTCACTTTGTCAACACATATTTGTGTGCTTTTTATCATATTCCCCCGTGTTGAAATAACAGAAAATTGTTTGCTTATCTTTATCTTATATTTCGTCAAACCTCCTTAAGTTTTGAACGACGCGATCGCCCTCCGTCGATTCGGAGATGTCTGTCTCTCTTCCAACCGGAACGCTCAAGAAAGTCGAAAGGCGGAACGAGTATGCCTCGCACGAACGCCCGTGCCTGCTCGGGAACGCGTCGGTGTTGCCGGTCTGGATCGCCGCGCGATGGGAAGAACAATTCCAGTCCGACACACACACGTGTTTCCGCCGTGGCTCGCGCTAAAATTAATTTCGACCGAACCGGCGAAGGATTATAATCGGCGAAAAAGAAACACGGCGCCTCCTCTCGCCGCTCGACGACGCGTAGCAGATTTTACCCGGGCGGAACTTTTCACGATTCGACACTCGATCGCCGCGATATTTTTTGCAATATCAGTAGAAATCAGAGAAAGAAAGAGAGAGAGAGAGAGAGAGAGAGAGAGAGAGAGAGAGAGAGAGAGAGAGAGAGANGAGAATGAAGACACTCAACCGCTCTTTCTCTTTTTTTCCCTCCCTCTCTCTTTTCTCGGCACGCGTAAAAATAGCTGCGACGGTCCCGAAAATATGCGAGTCTATTTTCCCGTTAATTACACTGCCCAGCAGCCTCTCTTGTGTGTGTATGTTTCTTTTTCTCTCCTCTCGTACTGTCAACGGCGATAGACGCGATCGAAGTCATGATGCTAAAGTTACACGCCGTATACGGACGCGTTTCAGAGTTTACGCATGTGGAGAGGAGAGAGCAAAAAAAGAAAGAGAGAGAGAGAGAGAGAGAGAGAAAGGGGGGGGGGAGGCAATTAACGCACGATTAACGACCGCGTGTTTTCAGCGATCGCGTGATTGCGCAATCAACGACGACGATGGTTTCAGCGATTCAATGAGCCCTATTTTTAAAGCCCGACGCGCTCGTTCGCTCGCTCGCGAGAGAGAGAAGGAGAGAGAGAGAGAGAGATACGATAGCGCGTTTTTATCAGCTTATCTCCGCGTGTTTATCGGCCACCGCGAATATGCGAGGTGAGTCCGCGCGTATATTTGTTGATCGTTAACGCGCCGATTGTTCGGCGGCGCGTTTTACACGACGAAACAATTGGGCAGCTTATATTTTCCACGTGTCCGTACACTCATCCGCGCTCGCTCGCTTATTCGCTCGCGCGTGCGCACGTGTGCACGCTTGTATGCAACGTTCCACGCGGGAAACATTTATAGGACGCGGAGGGGCCGGGGGGGGGGGGGGGGGGATCTTAAAACGAGGAAAAATAAAGGCCTCTTCCTATAAACACACGTCCAAAAAGGTGTAGCCGCAAAGTTATAAGTGCCGGGAGTGCGTTGGCTAATATATCGAAGGTAAAATATCGATACTTCGATAGTTCAAAGTATCATAAGTATTCTTACATGAGTCGTGGGGTGAAATGGCGGCGGCGGCGATGTAAGCCGTGAATAAAAATGGATATAAATAAAACTTTTTTTTTATATATATACCAATCCTCACGTACACACACACACACATGCGCGCGCGAGTGCACACGCCCGCGCGATTATTTTGGCGTGACATACGCTCTGAGATCTTTTCCTCTTTGCGATAAGAAAAGGCGATGCGTGCAGCACCGTCCCGTCGCGTGCGCATGTGTGTGTGTCTGTACGTAATTTCAATTCGTAAAATTAACGGGATTACGGTAAATCCTCGGAAAGAGAAACTGCTCGCCGACGGTGCTTTTCGACTGTAAACGGCGGTGGGAGTTCGCGCCGCCATTTAACGCGAAATAGGCGGAATATTCGAAACTCGGGGATTAACGTAATATTCCGCTCGATCGAACGAGCCGCACTACGATGACGTCCACACATATGCGTGCACACCAACGAATCTGTGCAGAATCTG
Organism: Dinoponera quadriceps; assembly: GCF_001313825.1. Classification (NCBI taxonomy): domain Eukaryota; kingdom Metazoa; phylum Arthropoda; class Insecta; order Hymenoptera; family Formicidae; genus Dinoponera; species Dinoponera quadriceps. The sequence continues at coordinate 181,902 of NW_014555756.1, forward strand.
TACTTATGGACTGAGAGACAGAGAGGGAGGGAGGGAGAGAGAGTATGCAGATGTTCCCGATACATATATCGAACACGCGTAAATTCGCTGTAATTTGCCGGATAATTAAAGGATAATTAAAGATTATCGGGACACGTCGTGGAGAACAACGCCCCCTCTCCTTCCCCCCCCCCTCTCTCTTTCCCTCTCCTTACTGCGGCCGGCTAAATTGATCGCAGCCCGTTAAACGGCAATACACGATAAGATTCATTGCTTGTCGTTACCAACCGATTACAATGTAACACGTACATAAAGGCGCTCGCATTTGTCTCCCGGCGGCGACGGGAAAAGAGGGAGAGTGAACGGAGTAAAAATAAAGACCAATAAAGCACGTGAAATGAAACGGCTTTTTCTATTACCGTCCACCACCGCGCGCGGCACGCTTTTCTCCTTCCCTCCCCCTCCCCTCCAACTCGCTGTGTGCCTGATTATTTTATACACGTTACGCGCAGTCCCGTGCGCGTTGAAAGCGCGACTCTGTCGAATCATTTCGGACCTTGGCCAACTCGCGATTATTGTTTCTATTATTTAGACAGAAGCACAAAAGACCTCGGGTGCCGCGTTAATAGTTTCGATTGTCGGATCTGTGACTTATCGTCGTGTCATGAAATAACGAAGAGGGAAAGAGGAAAAGAGAGAAAGAAGGAGGGGGATCTCATGAAGTCTCGAGAAAAGCGAAAAACCGAAGTACAGGCGAAATTGCAATAAATTATCGATCGGAATTAAAGTCACAACCGGACCCCGAGCGGGACTGAATAAATTATACGGTAAAGCGAAACCGCAGGCGAGACCCGGTCCCGCCGCCGCCTCTGGAAGATTTGAAACCGGCTCCGCTGAATCGGAAAGTTTCGGAGACGCCGTGCATCCACAGCCGCGTCTCTAAATGTCAGCGTCGAACGAGGCACTCGACAGAGAGACTGATGTAAGCGGTTATTATACCGGTATCGGTGCGAGAGAATACGATTCTAATGTATCTTCTTCTGCGCATTCTTATAAATATTAATTTCCGACTTAACATATTCCAATCACAAACGTTGATATTCTGCGATCCTTATAAATATTAAATAATCCCGCCAACCGGCAATACACATACATACGCGCGCGCACACACATACGCTAGTTATAACATAGAATGGTGTAAAAATCGCACTGAATTAACCGCGAGACTTTGTTATTCGCGTCTCTCATTGATCACCGCCATCCGCCTGCGCCGTTCTCGCTAACAGTTCGAGAAGCAGCGAACGCAGCAGTCACCTCCATCGTTTTCACCGTAGTTGTTCTTCCTTTTTTTCAGCGTTAAAAATATACCCTTAAGGAAAGCATCGTTTTCCATCCATAGGCCGTCCGGTCGCCAAAGCTTATACCGGAATCTCCCTACGGTTCGTGCATTGTCCGATTATATTTATTTTCCAGCAGCTAAAAAGGCGCATAGTTTTCCGCCGCGAGCGAATTTCTCCGGCGGACGCGCGAGCCTTTAACACTCTTCTCGCATATTTCTCCGGCGGTGGCTCCGTTTTTAACATCTCACATCCGACTTTTCCCGGTTTTCGCGATTTTCCAGGCGCAATCCGATTGCATGATGTGTCAAACGCACGGCGAAAATAGCGCCGCGCGGAAAATATCCCGGCAAAGGACCTTCGCGAGCTAACGCACACGTTATTAAAAAAAATCACAGATCGATTTTACTATCGACTTATTTATAAGGACCTAATCGTTTTTTATCTTCAGTGATCGTAAATGCGACGTACACGACGAGAATCGCCTGAAAAGGAAGATTTTTCGCGATATAACGTACCTATTAACGGACATCTCTGTGTTCTTCGTTGGCTGCTGAAAATATTACAGCTGTTACATGTTTATTTTTAACGTTAAAAAGATACCCCTCGAATCGTTATCACGCACGCTGTCGTCAAAGTAGCCGGAATCTCCCCACGTGTGTATTGTTTAATTATACTTATTTTTATCCTCTACGACGTTACATTATATTTATTCATATTATATCAAATTCATTTTTTATCATTTTCAGAATACTATTCCTTCGTTAAGAAGTTTCACGACGTTCTCGTCGAAAAGCTGCCGGAGACTCGACGAAAGACGCGACCGCGATATACGAAAAGGAGGCTACGGTGATTTTCAGAAAGACAGATTTCCACGATATCCTCACTTTCTCAGCACTTACAACAAGCACAATCTTCGCGTTCGATTTTCGTCCGCAACGTTTGACGCCGAATAACCGATCGTTAAAAGGCGCGCCGGTACTAAGGACGTATCTTTTTAAGAACTCGACTTTTTCTTGGAGAGGATTTAAAAGGATTGTCGTAGACTTAATTATGGAGTTATTTACCTCACTGAAGGCCTTCGCAGCCTAACGCACACGGATTAAAAATAACAAATCGATTTCATGATCGACTTATTTATAAGAGCCTAATTTTAGTTTTGCACAACGACGCGCGCGCGCGCGACGGCACCTGCCTAAAGTAAAAACCGCCGGCGCACTCTCTTCTCTCGATAATTATAATATATTTATAAATATATTAAAATATATATTTTTACACGCTTTCTTTTACACACACGCGCGCGCGCACACACACGCACACTCTCGAACTCACGTCCGAATTCGCCGCACGGCACATCCTCAACCTCCTTCTTTTTTTTCCAGGTACACTGTGTCACGGTACATACACACACACACACACAACCGGCCGATTAAAATATTCCCGATTCCCGAGCAAGAAAAAATCCAGTCACAGGAGAAAAATACACGCCCGGCTGCGTAACATGCGCGGGTTTCTTCCTTTCTTTTGTTCCGAGCAATCGTTCGCACTTTGCAGCGATTCTCTCCGCGAACAAAAAGAGGGAGGAGCGATACAGAAATAATAAAAGCCTTCCCCCTCCCCACCGAAAAAAAAAAAAATACCCGAGCGCACAAATACGGCCATGTTTACACGATACATTCCGCTAAATAACGGCCATTCAGTTCGCCAACCGTTCTCCGTATTGCCCGGTGCACAAAGGTCACCGTCGTAGTAGTACCGGCGACGGATCCGCCGCCTCGTAATGCGCGGCTACGGAAGCGACCGCAATCTTTAATGTCACTACTTCCGGGGCCGCTGTTTACGAGCGCGCTAATAATACTCGGACGACCGGCGGCGGCGCTCCGACTACACACGCTCGGTATACAGCTGGATTACTCTCGGCGAATTTACTCCCGCAACCCGATTTTGCCGCTCTCTCGGATCGTCCGTCCTCGTGCGTATCTCACGTACATGTATATCGCGACATCACTCGCGTCGTTGAGACGCAGTCCTACGACATCCATCGAAAACGCACTCCTACCGGATAACACCGGAAGAATCCGGATCGTTGGGTAAGTCGGTGGACGCACTGGCGGAAGCGGAGTTCCTCTCGCACAGAGAAAAGTTTCTCCAGATTTAGTATTTCTATCCAACTGCTTTTATAGGAAGATTACTTCAAACACGCAAAAAAGTAGCGTAAAAAATACATCTCTCACTCGCGACATATCTAAAACCCGTCAAAATTATTACTGAGGAACACTCTGATGTATTTCCTTGTTAGATCGTAGTTGCTGGAATACAGCACATACCAGCGAGACGTTCATACCCAAAGTACACGTTTTACGACGGATCGGTCGGAGGAGGTGAGGAGGGTTGCAAAAGGTGACCCGAGCAACCTGTGGATGCAGCGATCGCGAAGAATTCGTCGTCCCGCATGCAAAATCTCGTGCGTAAATACGAATAGACGTGAGCTATCTAACAGGAAAAAAAAGTGCGAACTCTCTCTCTTTCTCTCGCGATTTGACTCTCGATAACATGGGAACGAGGGAACGAACGAATCCGCGCGAATTGTTCCCCCGAATTCGTGCGAATTATTGTTTCGCGAGCGGACGTGCGATACGTACTGTTACATGCGTGTGCTTCGTCGGAGCCGCCGCGAGCAATCGCCGAAATTGAATCGCTGGCCCGCGATTTACAATTTCGCCGAATCGACGGGCGGTCGCGTTTCGGCTGCAGTTTCGGCAGCTCGAACAACTCTCGGCCGACCGGCCGGGCGCCAGGGAAAGGGCTGAATCGGCGGCCGATCGTCGCGCGTGGCCGTTAATTGAAAGCCTTTATCATGTGGACCGAGTCGGGCGAGCGCGACCTCGAGTTATATGGCGACCGTTCGCGCGACAGATCCTCCGGAGATCCGGAAAAAATCTGCGAAACGCTCCGGGATTTAGCCGGGATGTAACTACGCGCTCGATCCGCAGCGCGAGTCGAATGTATTAGAAATGACTCGAAATGTATCGAGATTCGCATCGTGATTTTTGATAATGCATCGATCCTTCCGAAACCCGCCGAATCAATTGAAACCATTAGTTTCTTCGACGCGTGCCTATGATGAGATTTACTTGGACGCAATAAAATCTATTAAATCTGAAGAAATCTTTTTTCTCAGAACAAAATAAACATTAAACCGTGTAGTTTGACGCAATCTGTTTTTATAGACAGAGCTTCCGCGAATTGCACATAAATTTTGACTCACCGCGAGTAGATCGCGTTCTGAGTGATTTCGAATAACCCTCGTTTCGAGAAAGATTTATTCGCGCGACGAATATATCGGGCAGCCTCTCCAAGTATTTTGCCGCTCCATCGCGCGAAAATTTCAACAGTCTGATATTAAAATTGCGAGACACCCTGTATGTAGGAGCGACTGGTTGAAACGCGTCCAACGATTAATCGCCGTAGCTCCCGCGCCGACGAAACACCGCCAAGTCTATTAAATTCGAAATTGTAGAAGGCGATGTGTCGGCGGTGACACGCGCGAAAAACCGTCAAGCGTCACGAGCGAGCGAGCAGCGATGATTTGATTTCCTCGCGGAATCGTTATCTTCGAGGAAACGTACGGCGAGATAAGAGCGATTGTGTGGCCGTAATGAACGCGTAATCCATTGTCACGGCCAAGTTTCGTTCGTCGGGCAAAATTAGCACGAGAGCGTCAATAAATGTGCGGTGAATTCATGACACTGACTGAAGCCTGACCAGTGCAAAAGTTTGATTCGCAGGAGGCAAAAAATGCATTCCTGCGTATCGAGACATAAAAATCGAAAATTCTTTCAACGACACGTCCGCCGAGAATTTGCATTTGCAACCAATGCCAATAACATGTCATGAGTACCGGCAAATACTTGACAAACTGAATATGTTGTCTTTACAAGAACAAAAAATGATTTTATTTACTTATAGCATGAACGAGAAAAAATCAATAGATTTTTTTCATAGAATATCAGCCGCTTTTAATAATGCCATTATGCACGCGATCTTATAAGTCTAATATATATATTTATGGTCATATTTTTCGAATTTTTTAAGGTCCTCATACTTAGGCCTTCACAATATTTAAATGTTCTGTTTATGTTGGGACGCTCTGTGTGTGTATATCTATATATATATATAAATATGTTAGATCTACGGGGCTTATGCGCGTTTTCTTTCGTTTATCCCCTCTTCCACGTTTGCAAGACGCTATACTTCATTCCTCTATTCCTTTATTATAAAAAAAAAAAAAGGATATTAAAAAAAAGTTGAGTTCATGTGACTGCTGCTATTATCAGCCTAATAAGGTAACTGGTTTCCTGACGGCAATCGATATACAAAGACAAATAAAAATGAATAATAAAACGAATAATTCATTAAAAAACCAAAAGTGTAAAAAATCATTTTTATAATATTTCTCATGATGTAGGCCTGAAAGACCTATGATGTTACTTAAGCGTCAAGATCTCCCGGGTGTTAATCCCAGGGTTAAAATTCGAAAACTAGCGGGATTCTTCGCCGTCAGCGAAATCGAGGAGAAATCGTAGATTGGTGAAAGTATTCACACAAAAAAAGGATCACCCGAGAGATGTCCCGCATATTTTTTCTACACCTGGAGAGTGTTATAAGTGTTATAATGTAGCGTCTCTCGTGGACGTGGGTAAACTGATCGATTCAGGGACTTCCCGAGAGCTTCTGAGAAACGGATAACACGAGCCTCTGTAGCTTTAATTTATTAGTTTCGCGCGAACGAGAACTTAATTTCACGATCCAATTAGATATGTGCGCATGCACACACATACACATATTTTCTTTAGAAATTTTGTACGAAACGCCGCTAACGGAATACAGCGGAGCTGGCAAATTTTCCAGAGTGAGACGTTCCGGCGGTTCGAGATGATAAAAATTCGCGACCGATAAGAGAGCGGCGCGCGGAGCCAGCTAGGGTTTCATTTCGCGGAATAGGTGTAGGGTAAATATGCACGCGCGGCTCGCGTGAATCACGAAACCACAAAGAGCATCCCGGGGAAAACAATGCGCTTAACGTGAGTGGCGACTTTTTCTTTTCGGATCGTAGCCGGGGCGAATTTGATATGCCGAGTCGGCGTGACACAAAAGGGCTCTCCCCGTCGCTCCCGCTCTCATGTTACCGATTCGCACGAAACTTCGTCGTCCTTTAAATCCGCGCCGGCGAACGGCCGAAACATATCAGAATTTTATACAAGACCCGACGCAAAACCGACGACCATATCTTGCAACTGTTAACATATGTATTACAGGTAAATCAGAGATAAAAAATTTGCAAAAATAAATCAGAGCCGATCCTTCGAAAATCTCTCGATGATTTTAATTTTATTTAATTTTTATTTAATTTTCCGTTGATTTTCATTTACGCTATGATAAGCTGGAAACTTGAAATTTGGCGAAATCAAGATGTTTGATTTTTCAACACTCTACCAATCAGAAGTTAATAAACCGTTGACAGGCTCTTTATCGGCGGTATGCTCGATGAGTAACGTGTTAACAAAATCTTAATTCGACGTCAGCACAACGTGACACTCGAGGGAAGTGTCGAGACCGAAGACGTGTCTCCGAGATCGCGAATGTAATTCGGCTGCGAGCGCGAAATCTTAAATTCTCGAGTGTCAAGAGGTCACTACACCGAGGAGAACCATCCGTCCATCGAAGACACACAGTCTCTCTCTCTCTCTCTCTCTCTCGACTCCGTTCCGGCTTGGTGAAAAAATCCATAGCACGACAAGAAGAAGCGACGATGGTGTATCCGGGTGGTACACACTGTGTATGTATAGCCAGCGTAGTATCGCGGAGCAGCGGCCGGTTGAGAGAGAAAGAGAGTAGAGAATAGAATAGAGGTAGAGAGAGGTAGAGAGAGAGAGAGAGAGAGAGCTGTCAAGCGCACGCCGGCCGCGCCGATCGACCTCGTGCACACAAGACGAGAGAAACGTACGTGACGCGGACGTCTCCCGGGCGGCGCCGGCATCGGCGTCAGCGTCGGCGGCCACATTCGCGAAAGACGCATGAATGAAACGACGCAGACGGACGAACGGACGGATGGATGGACGAATGAGCGAGTGAACGAATCTATGCTATTCTTCCGAATGAGGTAATAATCGCGACGCTGATAACCGCGATACGCCGAAAGAAATGCCGCAGCAGCACAGCACTTTCCGGAATGACGGAATTCATGATTGTCTCGTGGTCTCGCGCCGCCTCACGTCCCGTTGATTTTACGACGGCCGTTAAAACGAGTCCCTTTAGTCGCCTTCTAACATCTTACACCGAAAGAAAGAAACGCTGCGTCCGAGTAAACGGTTGTTATGGAATATCGGAGTAATTATTTCACTTGGATCAAGTGAATCCCGTTTGAATGCAAGCACTTTTCTCTCTTTCAATATGCTAAATTCATCAAGTGATATTTACCCAATCCAAGTGGAACAATTGCTCCGATATTCTTTGGCAAATATTCACGTGAATGTGACATTTTTCTTTTTCAGCGTGCGACGGAGAATGTGTGTCGGAATTATGTTGTAATTATTGAACGCACGTTTGGCCAGCCGGCGAGTTTGAATTCGGAACGGAATCTCCCGAGGGGAGTTCCTATCTCGAAATTTTCCAGCTAGAATTTTCGAGAGAAGGATTTCCACCTTTCTCGTCAAGAGCTGGGGGTTAAAGTAACAGCCACACACTGAGAAAAAAGAACTATTCAAAAATGTACTCGTTCATTTAACAAATAACGTTCGATTCGCGACAATATATCGTACAACCCGCAAATAAATGTTCACGTACTTCTTTCTCAGCGCAAAGATATTTGTCTGGTTACTCTGTACAACGAGTTACCGACGGTACGCTGACCCCGGAGTTCATTACGCTACTAGCACTATTATCTACGGCACTATTGTTATCGTGCCAAATGTACTACCGGCGATACGTTGCCGGGCAACGTATCGGATAACGAGTTTGCGAATGTAATCGGGGAGGAGTAAAAATCGGCGATTCCCCCCGACGATGGAATCGCACGCGGGACAGCGGCGCTATCGCGTCGTTTGTAAGCCGTAATTACGTGTTTCAGGGGGCAGAGAGCGAGAAAGAACACGTCTTCCTCGTTTCCTTTTGTCGGACAAGCACACCGCGACTAACCACCTCGCCGTCCACCTTGCGCGCCTCGTAAACCCCACGTTAACACAACTTACTCCCCGACGCACCCTCTCTCTTTCCCTTTCCCTTTCCGCGTATGAAAAGGGCGAGCAATTTGCGCAAGGCGAGAGCGTTATTACTATCGGACTGTCCGACACCTTTTCGTTAGTCTCCTCTCCTCGAGATCTAACCCGCCCCGCACGGCCACTCGCCTCTTATCAGCGCGCCGCCTGTTCTCCGACTAATGCGGGATTTACGCCGAGATAGCGGGGAAAGTGAGTCGAGTGGCAAATTAGTCGCTTACCTTCTTCAACAACGAACGACGACACGGGAGAGCCGGGGGTGACCCTCGTCAGTCATCGCGGCACGTCGGATTACGTTTTTTTTTTCGTTTTCCTCGCCTTTTTCTCTTTCTTTTTCCGTCGCATTCTCATCAACGGAGGAGAGCGATATGGAATTCGAAAGCGGTCGACGTGTCACCGATGCGTCATCGGCGATCCTCCTCGCCAAGCTGGGTACACACACCGAGCGGGTGAGCGGCGAACGCGAACTTTCGTTGCGACAATTTGAAAGATGAGTACTCCACAGCGAATCCCGAACGTTCCGGGCCGATTTGCGATAGGCGACGGCCTATCAAGGAAAGTTCGCGCTGGTAGTTCCAGGGTCTCGGGGAAACCCCGATTTTTTCTCAATTTTCCGCGGAATTTTCGTCGGAACTCCTTCATTACGGACGAAACAGGCTCGGCGGGTTTTAACCGAAGCGTGAATTTGTCCGAACGAATTTCTGCAACCTCCGGCCGGAAACCGGGAGAAATCCGCGGAGAAACTGGGGAAAAAACGGGGCTTTTTCCGAAACTTCCAAACTACAGCGCGTTCAGACATTTACTACAACGACGCGCTGCGCATTCGCCGTTCGTTTGCTCGGTGTACAACCACCACTCACGGGTTCTCGTTTTTTTCCTTTCCCGAGACGAAGGAGCGACTCGCGTGCGATAATCAGCTGCGTTAAACGATCCCCGTGCGCTCGCGCTCTCTCACGGGCGCGCTTCGTGCGACACGCGACGCGCGCGCGACTCATTGATTCTCCTTCGTCACGAGCGCAAGGCGATTGAACCACGCGCGACTAATTATGTAAGCGCGCAGGAGCTTCACTTTGTTGCCCCCTCCCCCCTTCTCTCGAGAGTGATCGCCGGCGGAAATTCGACCGGCGAGTGTGAGAGGGCGAGAGCAGCACGCCTCATCTCCGCGTGCACCCACGCGTCTCCAGGACCGCGCGCACCGGCGATCGTTCTCTTGCTACACGAGAAACCGCTCTCTCTATATTTGCACACGTATACGTGTGTGTGTCGGATGAAACAAAGTGGCACTCACCGAGTAACAGGAGTTTAAGTTCTCGCCTGGCATCCCGCTTGTCCCTCCGCAATTGCCTCTCGATCTCCTGATTGATGCGTTTTTGTTCCTTCGCCTCTTCCGACAGGCAGCACGCCATGGCTCAGGACAGCGGAATCCTCCTTAGACGGGAGGAGGAGTCGGCGAAGAAGGAGGCGACGAAGAGAAACGACCGGAGGTGAAGGGGAGAAGAAGGTGACGAAGGTGGTGGAGCACAGCCGGAGAAGAGCTCGTCGACGGAGGGGGCCGGGGGAGAGAGAGGAGGAGGGCGTACGAGCGATTCGCGGTGACAGCGAACGCTGCTCGCCGACCGGCGGCGACCTTCGTTGCGGCTGCTGCTCCTCTCTCTGTCACTCGATCTCTCTCTCTCTCTCTTTCTTTCGCGTGGTCTCGCGTGCGCTCCCTCCCTTCTTCTTCTTCTTTCCTCTGTCTCTATCTCTTTCTCTCCCTTTCTGCGTCGACGACGCTGCGATGCTCCCTGCGACGGTACTCGTTCGTCGGCGAATCGTCGTTCTGTCCGACGGGGACAGACGGGTATTATCTCGCCACCGCGATCACAGTAACGGCGGCGGCGGCGGCCACGACGACGACGGCGAACGAACGACGACGACGCCTCGTCGCCGTCCTCGTGGTCCCCGTGGTCCTCTTCCTCTCTTCCACTCTCTCCGTCTTTCTCGCCCCGGCACTGCCTCTGTCGCTCCCACTACCGCTGCGATTATCTCCGACGACGACGTTTCACACACTCCTAACAACTCACCACCACCAGCACAACCACTGCCACCACTATCACCACCGGCACGACGGTCACCACGACGACGGCGACGACGGCGACGACGAGGACGGCGGCGCCGAAGACGACGAAGACGACGACGGGGGAACGTCCCCGGCGACGTACCCGTGTTTCCCCCCTCAACGACGGCGGCGTCTACGCAGCGCCGCTGCTCCTGGCGAGGCTCGACGACGCCAGCGACGCATCAACGCGCGTCTACGCGCACGCACACGAGTCCTCGCGCCGCCTGTCGTCTTCTACTGCTCGCTCCTTCGCTCCGTTTTCGCTCGTTCGTTCGTTCTCTCTCTCTTTCCCTCCCTCCCTCTTGCTCTCTTTCTCTCACTCTATCTCGCGCGCGCGCTCCGTCTGGTCCGATTCGCGTCTCCGTCCCTCTCCTCTTCCCTTACTCTCCTTCTCTCTCTCTCTTCCTCTATCTCCCTCTTTCTCTCGCTCTCTTATCACACGTACGTACCGTCCCGAGATCGCGCTCGCTCGCTCGCTCGCACGCACGTTTCTCACCCTGGTACTGGCGAGAGATCGCCGAGGCGCACTACGCGAATCTCTCACCGTGCGCGCGTGTGTACATGGAAATATACCTGCACGCACCGTGCAGCACTCTCCCGTCCTTCTCCGTGTCTCTCTCTATTACTCACGCACGGCACACGCGTACACACATGTAATCACTGGGACGCGCACGTTTGCCTTTCCCACGGACGCGGCGTGTCGATCTGTCGAACGTTCTCTGTTACCGCGGTCGTTCGCGACGGACGTTCCCCCGCGGAGGGCGAGGTCCGTCTGTCTCTGTCTTTCTCTCTCCTCCTCTTCTCACCTCACTCTCTCTCTCTCTCTTTCCTTCTTCCTTCCTCTCGCTCGCTTCTTCACGCACTTCTCTCCACACCCCCTCACACTTCCTCCCGGTGTTGTTCGTTCGTGCTGTCTCTCTCTCTCTCTCCTTGCCGCGGAGTAGAGTCCGGCGCGCGGACACTTGACTACGCTACGGAAGCACGGATGGCACGTCACCCAGCCGAGTGACAACGGAGGAGCCTGGGTGGCGCACGTTCGTTCGAGCCGCGTACTACACGCACCGCGCGCGGCAGCTAGAGAGAGCTCTCGGGAGAGAGCAGCGTAGCGGCGACGTTCGCGATCGGCTCCCCGGCTCGCGCGGTGTTGGGTGTGGTAACCCACCGGCGCTTCGTCTCCCTCTCTCACTCTATCTCTCTCTCGCTCTCTATCCCCCTCGAAGCTCGCGCTCTCTCTCTCTCTCCGTCTCGCGCGCGCCCACCGTCTCTTGCTCGCTCGCTCGCTCACTCACTCACTCGCGCTCCCTCTGTCGCGCTCTTTCCTCTGGCACACGCGAAAAGCTGTCGCCGCTGCTGCTGCTGTCGCTCCGCTGTTACTGCTCCGACGCAGCGATTGACGCCACGGGACGACCGCGGCATACGCGGCACGACGCGCGTGGTCACGACGGCCACGACGAGCACGGGCAACACCACGACGACGACGACGTGTCGGATCGCGAAAGTCCGACACGATGCGCGCGATGCCTCTCGTCGTTCCTACCTCTGCTCTCTCTCTCGCTTTATCTGTATGTGGGTATATATACGTGTGCCTTCGTCTATCTGTATGCTGCCGTTACCGCTGGCTGCTGCTGCACGAGCGCCCACACCTCTCGAGCGGAGCGACTCCTCCTTGCGACACGCGCCGCGCCCGTCCGGCGCGCAGCTTTTATGAAGCGTCGCGCGAGCCGCGGAATCCTGTTAGACCAAACCAGATTGACGAAGCCCCGCGCGACACGGCACCCACGGCCAGCGGCTCCCGTTTCGCTCGTGGCTGCCTCCGCGTATCACCAGCACCGTAGGGCGCGGGGGGCGCGCACGTGTCCGCTAACGAGATTAAAATCGGCGAGTAGGAGGCGCGGCCGCCACCCGCCGGGGAGGAGGCACGGAGAACGTAACGGCGCTGCCGGTGCTGCCACCGTCGCGAGCGACGCTCTGGTTGCGTCGGTCGCCGCGTGTCCCGCCTTATCGGCCGAGCACCGCACGGTTGAGAGCGCGGCAGTTTTTATACGAACGATACCTCAAGTTTGAATGTGTGTAATGGCTCCGTGTTTATTTCATCTCCTGCTTCCACATTTCTCGCTTCTATTACGCAACTCCGAGTTCTTGTCCATTGGAACTTGTATGATGATGATGGTCTCCTGTCCCATTGCTTCTACTTTGACTGTCGTGCGATTTTTATCGGGAAAGCAATTTTCATCGGTTTCGAGATGGAACTGGAAACCTTTTTAAATTTATACATATAGAGGATTTTTTTGGATTTAATAAAATTCCTTTAATTGAAACAAATCTGTCAAATAAACACATGTATTAAATCCAAAGAAACTTTTTTCTCTGTGTATAAACGTAGTTCCCTCCATCGGTGGTCTCACTCTTCCATGTATGTATATTTTTTTGTCGTGTTCACGTGTGTCCTTCTGCATATCGGGGAAAGCATATATCGTACAAACCATTGCCATTGTTCCACGAGAGGATTAAGTTTAGAATGTGTGGCTTCGCGAAGCCTATAATTGCGACTTATTCGATTCCTTAATTAATTAGCATTGAAATGACCGTGTTCGATCAGCGTCGACGTGATCATTTCCTGTCCATGCAGTTCACTTGACATTTTTGGCACAATTCTCCGCACGCTTCTTGCTTGTGAAATGCAGTTTCTCCTAAATGTACGAAAAACCTCGGATAGTGCGGAAATTATGCGCGTGAACTGATGATCTTCTAAAATTCGACGATAAAATTCCGTTGGAAAATTTCCAAAAGAACATATGAAAAACATTAAATCTAGAATCTGGCTTTATCCTTTCTGTTTCTTGTGAGTGTGAATCTGGTCGCAACGACGTTTCATTAAATCTCATACATTCTTTTTCCTTTTCCCCATCTACACAATTAGACAAGGAAAGCATGACTGGATCAATCCCCCTCCCCCTCTCTCTCTCTCTCTCTCATTCTTACTGATGCCGGCTTTCAGCCCTCCAATGGGAGTGCTCACACTACAAATTCTTTAACTGAAGCTCTTCTTACACATTTCTTATACATGTCTTACCGTTTTAAGTCACGTCATTTAACACGATTGAACGTTTTAAATGACGTAAACTAAATCGAAGGAAATAAACATATAAAAATAGTTTCAGTCAAATGTGTCATTTTAGAACGTTTGTGCGTGTGTAAAAATAACACACTTGGATTTACGATGCAGTCTATTCTGTATGTCTGTGGAATTACCATCGCCGAACGCTTCAACGACCGATTGTAGTGCTCGCAGCACGAACAATGGGCAGCGGCGATCTTTTCTTGCGCTGGGCACGGGCGTGTGTCGTCGTCGGAGGAGGAGAGGGAGGGGAGTATCCTTGCGACTCTTGAGCGGAAGCTCCTTCTTTCTCCGTGTCGTTGGAGTGAGGAATAAAAGGGATAATTCTCTGAAAATGAGAAGGATGAATTTCTGAAGGCAGCTCGCCGCGTCTCGATCGGAGATCGCTCGTTCACAACGTATTTAATGCGTTTTACTTGAGCCTACTTTGAAAATAAAACGGAACTTCGAGATTTCGGCGACAGTGATACAATGAAACGCGCGAGTTATGTGCGTTATGTACGTTAACCAGGCGGAACCAACACGTATACATTCGCTTTTGGACATCAACGTGGAGCCCTTGCAACGGCAAGTCATTGATTTGACATATCTTATCCGCTTCTTTGAATAATTAATAATATAATCAATAATAATAATCAATAAGTAATAGTAAAAATTCCTAGTAACTTGGTCACGTTAATTGCATGTTAAAACTATTCCGCCGGTTAATGTACAGCTGGATGTTTACGAATTATTTCTAACTGTTACGAGACGCATACAGACTTGTGTAAAAAAAATTCGGTTCGCCATATATTCGCATAATCACTCCACTGATCGTCACATCAGCCATATCCCTCCGAGCAAGTTCGCCGTTCCGAAAACGAGAAAGGAGAATTGGCAGGACTATTGGCGCGGCGAAGTGACTTTCTTGCTTGTTAACGGTGCTTAACAACTTAACTCGGCTCGTCGGGACGATGATCGATGGATATTCTCAAGCGAAATACACTTCTTTATTCAACTTCGGGGCAAGGAATCACGCTACAAACGCTCACGTGTGTTACGTATTACAAATCAGTCGTTATTTATTGTATAATCAGTTTTAAATGTCAAGACAATTAAGGGGGATATAGACGTGTATGTATGTGTGTGTTTGTTTGTGTGTTTGATACACTTTGTATTAAGGTTATAAAAAGATACGACTGACTGCTTCGGGAGAAAAAGAAGAAAATGATAAAACAACAAGGCGTAAAAGTGACAAATGACGATATAACAATCGATTGCTACACTAAGCATTACGCGAGCTTTTTTTACCGGGATTCTTCCGATTACGCGCTTTTCCATGTTCGGTTGCATTGTGAGCGCAATAAATCGTAGAGCGTGACGTAATTGCCATTGAAGAGATTCCTTGCCATCTTACATATCGACGCGACGTGTCGTAAGATTCAGCCTATCATGACACGTCACGTTGACGCGCGGATGGCAGTAAACGACTATGTACACTTCTCGCTCATTCGATTTTTCGGTTAGATATTATTACAAACATTCGAATCACCAAACTCATTTACAAGTGTAATGTTAATAAAAAAAAATATCGATGTTACGTAACCGAAGGATTCCTTCGTCTTTATCCGGGTTCTCGACACTTAAATGCATTTCGCCCTCCGCTGGACGAGCACGTGGGTGACGCAAAGCGCGACACGGCGGAAACAATAAGAAAACGAGAATTTCGTCGATTCGCTCGAGACGATTTCTCCGAGTACCGTCTCGAGTTTTCTCGCAGATCGATATTTTTCTTTTCTTGAGTATTGCGGCAACTTTCAGCTTCACTTATTGCGTTATTACGGATAATAAACGGGAAAAGTCAAGAAAATCTATCGGTGACCTCCGGCAGATCGATCGTTAGCGTGACAATGGATCAATCAATACGAAACAATCTGATCTACTTGCGCCGATCTCGCAAGTCCGATGCGGGAAAATCAGGACACACGCCGCGATTAAGTGGAAGCTGAAATCCATATACTCTCACTTAACATCACGTTCTCTGTAAGGTATGTGTGTGTGTATATATATTATTATTACAACACTATTTATTACACAAGATGCGAATACAAGATTGTTTCGGGCAGATCTATCGAGTATTGATCGAGTCTACAAAAAATTCTTTTTCCTTTTTTTCTTTTCTCGGGGGTCGGCTCGTTACGTATTCCTCCTCTACTCTGACAATATAGATAGATAAACGGGAGCGATAGTTATTATAATAATAATAGTAATAATAATAATAGCATAATAATATAATAATAAACGCTCTCTCTCTCTCTCTCTCTTTCTCCCTCTCTCCCTCTCTTGTCGCTACTCGATTTTCTACATACATGTACATAAGATTGCGGATACACGCAATGGACGAGTAAATAAAATCTGCAAAAATATATCGCGAATAAATTCCACTAAACACAAAATTCGCTCCCCCTTTGGGCGAGACGAAGAAGAACAAGAAGAAGAGAAGAACTATCGACCGTAAAATTACACGGAGATTATATGCACGCATATATCATCTCATTTATACATTGCAATATTCATTTTCTTACGTATCACTTTTCCTCGATGCCTTATTATACGTTAATATGTCATTGAAAAATTTGGCATTGTGGATCGCGGCGAGATTTTGACCGGTATGATTATCGTTACTCTATATAGACTTGTCCTGCCGAGCGATAGGCGGGTAAATATTGTAAAACCTTACGTTACGAATGCAGACAGGTAGTTGGACCTTGAAGTTTTTCTCACCTCCCCTCGCGAGGAACGAGGAGTTTGGCAACCTCTCTCTTTCTCTCGCGATATTGCGCGCGATTGTTCTTAAACTTTTTTTAGGATGTATGTATACCTCTTATAGCGATAATTTCTCTCAGTGGCCACAAAGTTACCTCGTAAAATACTCTTAAATCGTATATAGATCTATGTACAATTTCATAAAATAATATTAATTTAATATATAGCTTTCGTTTTTTTATATTATAATATTGCATATACCGTGTTTAAGTGTGTATACACGTGTGTGTGTGTGTGTGTATCTGTTTTCATGTATATGTGGCACGTGTCGAATGTGTGTACGTATTACAATATATTATTTTAGTCGCTTAAATATCTCATTTGATTACTCACGGTGTGTTTGTATTTCGTACGTTTGATATGAGAGAGTTATCCCGCGCACACACACACACACACACATACACAAACATACACACACAGGTACCACACACGCACGCACACACTTGATGAACAAAACGAGTGAATGTTGGCACAGACAGTGGGCTGGGTTAAGGCACTTTGGGGTGATTGATTCTCCGCAGTACCCTCCACAGCATAACTATCTTATCGAATTCCCCGCCCGCCCCCCCTCCCCCTTACTCCTCCTGCAAGAGCTCGTCGTCCGCCTATCTTCCTCCTTTCTCCCGCTTTCGTTCCCTCTCTCTCTCTTTTTCGTTTCTTCTTTCCACCTGCGCGTTATACACCTGTACACGTCGTGCGTAATACTACTCTCTCTCGCGCGCACACACGCGCAACGATTCTTATCTCTCGTTTCAATTACGACTCTTTAACTTATCTTAGAGTAAAATACGCTGTTTCTCTGTGAGCATTGGAGTGTTAAATGGCGAACCGCACACAGCTCTCTCACAGAGGCTTCGTGAAGTTCGCCGGGAACATGCCCTTCTCGTTGGTGCCCTCCTTGATGCCCATTAGCCAGCCTTCTTCCTGCAACGAACGAACACGACATCGTCGTCAGAAGAGAAGAGACGTCGGAAACGCACACACGTTAACGTACTTAGGCCTGCGTGTTAATAGTCGCTACTTTAAAATTGTCTCCAGTGAGATACTCGGATTTCAATTCAGAGTTAACTTGTGGATTTTTCAGCTGAATCACACTGACTACACGTGTAACGTCGCGCACTATTGTGACACATTGGCGGCGGGTGAAATTTCGCTGAAATTTTACACACTTTGGAAACACGTTACGAAAACAAGAAGTCCCGTTTGCCGTATGTGAAAAGGTTCGGCTGAAAAAATTCAACTTCAACCAAAGAAAAAAAAACTCGGACCTAATTCTAAATTATGGTCTGAACATCTCGGGCCATGATTTGAGATTAAGTTTGAAGTAACGATTATCAACATGCGCTTTATAGGGTGTGTTTATATTTATAATTTAATATGTAAGTATAATAACAGCGTTATTTTTTTTGGAAACTCGAGTGAGACAACACTCGAATTCGGAATTTCGAGTCAAGATGTGTGAGTTTTTCGGCCGAATCGCGATTACAGGTGTAACTTTACGATTCGAATAAAGAAACTCAAATGTAACTCGAAATTCAGATGCGAGCGTCTCCACATGGCGCATATTTCAAGTAACGACTTCTATTAATACAGGCCTTAAGGACGAGAGAGAGTCGACTCTCGTGTCTCACCTGTTCCTCCGGATCGTCGTACTCCACGACGCGTATGATCTCACCGACGTCGAACGACAGCTCGTCGACGTCTTCGCGGCTGTACTTGTAAGTGGCCTTAACTCTGTACAGCACGCCCGGCGGTAGATTGTCGGTCGTCGCCCCTACAGAGAAATTGGTAGCATTTTCATATTCCACCTCTAGAAGCATCGAATCCGCCCCATTAGTCATGGACCTGTCTGCGATCTCGTCGGGATACGATATTGCTCGACATGCAACGTTCAAAAAAATATGTTTCGTTCATTTATCACAATTTTATAACACAACCGACCGGCCGAACACCGAACTCTCTCCTCGCTTCGGCAAGACCATGCACAAAGGGGGCTACGGCAGCAGGCAACGCTTACTCTACCAATTAACGATGCTGCAAATTTAACAGGCACTCGAGAGATTAATCACCGTCCATTAATGTATACACGTATTAGGCGTACAAATTAATTCGCTGCTGCCTTTTCTCATGAAATTCAAGGTTTAACTGCAAATAGCCAAGTGCAAGTTTAACGCTCGAAATAATTTCCATTATTTGACTTTACTCCGAAAGATATTGAAATTTGAAGCAGACGTTACGAGACGTTAAATGTAAAAGCACCGAATTAATATGTACACCTGATAATTTGCCCCGGGGATTCGAATCGTGCGAGACGGGAAACGAACCGACGATCAAAACGATTCATACCACGATCGACTTGTTCCCAACATTATTGTCCGTTACTGTTTCCAACAGTATTGTCTCATTCTTTTACTTTTCATTATCGTGTGTGAATGTGTGCGTGTGTGAAGGTAAGGTACCGCGTATGAAAGGAAAAGGCAGACCGTCGTTGGTCGAAATAGAGCTGTTCGCGCTCGAGATCAACGTCGGGCAGCGCCGGGAAGAAGAGGAAGCGTCAAAGGGCACCCCGACGTCGACATCCGCGGGCGACTTACCGACTGGAATATCGTACAACTCTTCGACCCGCTTGGACGGCGCGACTGCGCTCGGCGGCGACGCGTCCTGGTTATTGAGAGAGTTATCATTGCTGTTAGCGTTGCTGTTAGCGTTGCTGTTAGCGTTGCCGTTTATCTGGGTGGTCGGCGACGAGTCCCTGGCCGCGGGCTCGGTGTCGTCCAAGGCTGAAACACGCGACAGGGAGGCACACTCAAAACTGTACGCACGCCGCAAGTCGCATCAACACGGCGTGTTTCGCGCTTTCCGCAAGCGGGAACCGTCGCGAAGTCCCGTACACTCCCGTTTCCCGAGTCGTTCTTGCGAGTAGCGAGCGACGAGGAGCAAGGACACATCACGAGAAGAGGCATGCAAGTATTAGCGCACACGCACGTACACACTGGCGTCGTGTATGCCTTATCATTACAATTACGGTTATCAAGAGTCCCTTTTTAATTATTACTCTCTCACCAAGCGTTTATATTTCTTTCTCGACTGCATATTTTTTTGTTGTTGTAATGAGCGCTGTTGGAGAATCTCATTTCTGTTAATGTACCGTTTCTTCGGAGTGTTCGTATCTTCTCAACGTTCTTGAAAAAAGTCCTTTTCTGATAAATGCATTTTTTGCAACGGATCATTGTAACTAGAGTTGTTCACGCGATTTTCGACCTTACGTGCGTAAGGCTGAAAATCGCGCAATCCTCGATCCAGGGAATGGCAGGGCATACAACGCATGCCGCGCGGACTGTACTACGAGAGAACCCGAGGCACGAAAAGCAGTCCGGGCGGGACGGGAAACGGGCGTTCGAGCGGCAAACTCGAACGGAAATGCGAATGCGAAAATAATTACCTCCTGAGATATTGTTCTGTGCCGGTTGCGTGTTGATTATTAAGCTGAAACAAATCGAGACCTTTGTTATCGTTGGGCGATCGGCTTTACCGTATCTTTCGGTATCGCGTCTATTTTGCTGTCTAATTGCTGTGTTACTGTTTCATCGTCGTATCGCGCCTTACGTAATGATAACTATTTGGCATTGCTGCGTTTCGCGTAATCGCGGCAAACCGCGTCTGCCTCGCATTAATTACCGGTTGCGCTCCGCTATCGCGTTTCCTACAACTGCCGATATTCCAAACATTGTATACTACGTGATTGACCTTGTTCAATGTATCTCTTGCGCTTACCGCGCTTACAATAATGTCTTGTCTGTATTATTGAAATTTAAAATATTGTTTAAAACTTGAAAATTTCACAAAATTAATTTACTCACGACGAGTTCGCGTTCGGCGACTTGGGCGACTGCGGTTCCGTGTTCTTCTTCAGCGTGTAAGATCCTCGCTGACTCTCGTTGGCCAATTTATCGACGATCGCTTCCAATTCGGAATACACCTGGGAACATGAGTAGGAAATAGTACACACAGGTGAAACTACTTTTGCGACTTCAGCAAATGTTGTTCAAAACTCGAAACCGAGACTTCGTCAGGTTCGACTTGACTGAAACGAAATGTTCGCGAGCGTGAAAATTGTCTACACAGAAAAAGTGTTAGATTCAAGTGAATAAATATTCCAATACTCCTTAACAAATCTTTACCTGAATCAAGTGATTTATTTTCCAAGTAAATTATCCAAGTAAAATATTTATTTAATCCAAGTAAAAAATTGCTAAGGAATATTGGAATAGTTACTTGAATCTAGCGTCTTTTTCCGTGTAGAAACTAATCGATCGTTAGAACTTGAACTGAGAAGAAAATGCTTAAAAATTTATTTGTGGGACGTAAACTTTTTTTTTACAGAAACCAGGTTTATTTGTGCCAGGTTTATTTGTGCGAAATAAATTTTATACCCCACAAATAATAAATCTAAGTATTTTTTTCTCATCGTAAGTATTGTATCGCGCAATCGTTAAAAGTGATTAAACTGTAAAACGCCCGTGTGGAATTGGTTGGTACCTTGGCACTTTCCGTGTGAAAGACTTGTTCCGCGGCGAAGAGGGTCTGCAGATTGGTGACGAGGAAAAGCACGCGCGAGTCGTACAACGCCGGCAGTTCGTCGTGCAGCTCGGAATTCAGCTGCTCGTACGTGCGCTTCGCCTCCTCCAGCATCTCCTTCCCCCGGGACACCTTCAGCTCGTCCCTTTTCTTTGGATTGCACTGCAGCGACTGGAAGTTGTGTCTCTGACTGTCGTAGTCCACCAATTTACGGCCGCGCTTGTCGATCTTTTTCTGAAAAAAAAAAAAATCGACCAAGCTCATCGTTGGGCGAGAACAGCTTCAATTCGTTCGAGTTATTGTCAATAACATTTCTTAAAAAGCGCGCTAAGAACAATATTGTACCGGTAAAGAAAGATCGTTCGAAGCAGCTATCAGCGCAGCCTTACGCATACACACAGGGAGAACAACGTACCCTCATCTCCGGGAATTGGCTCTGATATGTGTTGAGTGGCACAAGAACCTGATCTGCGAGCTTGTGAGTAAAATCCTGCCACAGCATGTCGAGATTTTGTGCCTGTACGTATAACAGATCGTGTCCGGTCCATTGGCTCTCGTAGATTTCATTCAACGAGTCCATGAGCGTCTTCGAGGCGGCCTGCACCGCTGCAAAACGAGACGCACACACCCGTCGGTTCAGCTTCTCATTCTCGTCTACTCGGTCTCGCCTACCTTATAATACGTTAGCTTCTCGTTACGTCATCGAACCGATGAAAATCCTCCTCGACGAGACGCGCGTACACCGCGAACAAGATTTCTCCGAATTCGATCGATTTTCGATCGATATCGCATCCAAACAAAATCTCATCATTGGCGGGCTCCACAGAAACTAATGTTTCGACTAACAAGTACGATTGTTAGGCCTTCCAACGAATATGCATCTTTATCTTAGATAAAACATTTGTTCGACACGAAAGACAATTTTCTTATAGAGAAATTATTTCTATCATTTAACATATTTATTGTAAACAGATGATATTTTATTTGGCTAAAAATTTCAAATAATAGCGTTCTTTCCGTTAAATAATAGAGTTCCTTTGAGTGAGACGATAAAATATTTACTCACGCAAATAATATTTCGTGAATGCTGTTTCTATGAAACAAATTTCAGTCAGATAAATAGACCAAATCCAAGGAAACCTTTATCTTGGTGTACAAGGACGGTCATCGGCCGCTCCGAGAAACCTCTTCCCGCCGATTTCCCGTCCGGCGACGACACTCGGTCTCCCCGCTCGGGAATTCGCGCGGGGAGCGGCCGGGATTGCCCGCTACTACTTTCCCGACCTACATCTAAACCTCACCTTTAGCGCGTTAACCCGTGTGGTCGGCTTGCGTAAAAATTCCGCGTTGCATCTTCATATCTCTCGTTATCGCTCGCGTTGAATTTCGACACCGGCGATACGCGATCCCCCCGAGAGGACGCAAGACCTTACGTTAAACCTTTAATTCTACAATTAATACAATGAAAGACAATTCCCATTGGTTAAGCCGATTATTAAATAATGCATCCGGTTGCTATTTTTCTTTCGACTCGAAATTTCGTCTCGGAGAGACGAGGAAGGAAAATGAAGGGGGGGAGCGGGCCGGGGGTAGAATTCGCGCACGCGAAAAGGACGCAGCATCCGAGGCGCGTGGGATGCGACAATTAATATTTATTAGGACGATCGCACGCGTCGGTGATATCACAGCGCGGCTAAATCGTAAATCAGTTTCTTCAATTAACGTCGGTACCGCCGCGGGCAATTCAAGACGCACATCAAGTAGCGCTAACGCGGATGATTCGCGCACGCGCGAGCGAGCGTTAACGGCGTTGTCGTTAGCGCAATTACGGTAATCAACCGCCGCGATTTTCAGTATCATTGCTTTTTATTATTCTCGATTCCCGAGCGCACCTGCCTGGTTCTTTTTCATTCCTTCTTTGTTTTCGAACGATGACGGAGACAAACGAGAGGAAAGATCCTCGATGGATCCCCTCGATGGAGCCGTCGATTCTGTTTCCTCGATCTGTCGTTAATTGAAGCAATACGAAGAAAATCGCTGGACATCTTATCGCGAAATACTCCCCTTAGAATATATATACTTCCTCTTGGAAATTTTATTATAAAATTTGGAAAATGTTATCATCATTATTGCCGATTAATAAGCGAAAAGAGTACGTTTGAAAAAAGCCGCCGCCGAGTAAATTCTTGAGCGTTTCGAAATGCCGCGTTACATTCTCGATCGCGAGCGAACGAACTTGAGTGACGTGAAAATTTACCATTCGAGAGGGCCGGCAAAAACTAAATTCTCCCGTTGGATACGGAAGGCGTTGCGAAATTCACCGAGAAAAAAAAAAAGGAAAACGGTGTCGCAACCTTTCCGCCACTGACTGATACTTCCGTCCACATGCCGTCGACGGAGGTACCGAGAGAGAAACTCGCGTTCGGCGCCGCATATGCGGGTATTAATGTGCAAACGACGTTGCACAGCAGTGTCTGCCGGGTGATAAAAGGAAAGCTAAGAGAAGAGCCGCTGCTGCTGCTGACGCGGGTGCCACGCGTTCTCCGAAATTAACACTTCCTCCCGTAGTGAGGAGGAGGAGGAACTCATCCGCAAACGGCTGTGGATGTTGCGTGAGACGTTTGCATAACGGAGAGGCGCCGAAAATTCTCCCTCGCCCGTTTCTCACGCTTAGCTCCCCCGGGTCCTCGACAGTGCGGCTTTATCAATTTTGCATCGCGTTGTCGTGAGACCTCGCCGAGTCTCTCAAGTGCAGATGGGAGAAAGGACCGGCGGGGAGGGAGAGAAAAACGAGATATTTCTCGCGAAATCCCGAGTACGTGAAGAAGAATGACCGACGGCGTGGGAGGGAAGAGAAAGGAAAGCATATTACACGATGGCGAGGCAATAAATATATTAACACCTTGAATATCTCCGAAATACAAGGGTAAAGAAAAATGTATCCAAGAAATTCCATCGACACATCAATGGTCGTCGCTTCAAACACCTATCGTCAACTTATCTTCATCCAGTCGTCGGTAAAACATTCGAATTTTTCCGAAATATTCAAGGCGGCAATAGTTATTCCCTCACTCTGTGCATCGTCTCGTTGAAAAGATGCGGAAAGATCGGCCACGCCTATCGATCGCATATCTCGCGCGCTCGCGGTGCGTCACAATTTGCGCTACTTATCTGAAATATGAACCACAGCGGCGGGGCAAGGTCGCGGTTGTTTTAATATTTTGGCCACACGCCGCGAAAGATCGCGGCGAATTACCGCCGGGAGTAATTTCTTCCTGCCGTCATTCAAAGGTTGTTTCGCTTCGCGCGCGAGAGAGCACGTGCGTGCGCGTGTGTCCGTCTAACTTGCGTTGTGTTACCGAATATGTGCGCGATTAAAATATTACGTCGATTCCTGTCGTCGTAATTGATGTCGTATGCCCACAACTACCGCCGCTCGTTACTCAATGTCCGCGACTTATTCATCCGTCCGTCATTCAGCCGCGCTGTACAACGATCGCGACGAGAGCGAGCGAGCGCGCCGAGATTGACAGAGAGCGAAAATGATTTTCCCGCGAGCGAGACGACGGCCTTCGCAATTTGCCATCGAAAATTGACCTCGCGCGCGAAACGAGGCTCGCTGCGCGCGCAATGCGTTTCCCGAATGCTCGATTCTATCGCATAATAACGTACAGGATCGCAAGCGATTTTACAGGGAAAAAGCGCTTGATTCAAGTAAACGATTACTCTGATTCGCCTTGGGAAATTTTTACTCGAATTCCGTTCAATATTATGGAATCGGGTAAATATTTTATTTGGATAATTTGCTTGAAAAATCTCTCACTCGTATCAAATAAATATTATTAATCCAAGTGGAAATTTGGTAAGGAATATTGGAATGACTTTTTACTTGAATCTGATGCTTCCTTTCTGTGTATATTTCCAATGACAATATGTCTTATACTAATCTGAGGCACATTTGAAACATAAACAGATTAAGCTTCTAGCGAAAAACGTTTGTGAAATAAATTCGACCCTTAATGGGTGAAAAAAGTGAAAGAAAGAAAAAAAAAATTGTTGAATATATCGATGAAGAGAGACGGGGCGAATCTGAAGTATCCCGCACTCGTGGAAATCACCTCCGCGAGCTAAGCCGCGCGTCGATAGACGGATACGTCGATCCTTCTCCGCGATTCGCGAAAAAAGGAGTGCAGAGTACATCGAACAATGCAACCTCCACGTGTCTTTAGCAAACAGGTCACGGCGACGTAAGGTTGAGCGAGCACGTCACGCTATTTTCCTTCTCTTTTCTTCCTCGCGTCTAACAAGCGTCTAACGATTGCGCCATTTGGAGAAGAGATCACCGGCGAATTTGTCCCCCGACTTACCTCGAACACACCTGATGTAATTGTTGAACTCCTTTTGCAGCCTGTTGGCGGAGTTCTGCTGCCTCGTGAAGTTCTGCAGGTGCTCGTCGAATATGTCGTCCGCTGTTCGGTCGACCTTGCCCAGGTTCTGGAGGAACTGCAACAAGAGAGGAAAACGGTGCTTCTCAATCCCCGGCTGTCTAATAATTAACAATCTTTCGAGAAGACGCGACAGATCGCGAATTGCTCCGACAACATTCTCGCGAGACCGGCGTGAATTGTCGACAATCGCAATCGTGACTTATTCGCTGTATCATCGCGTATCCCTTTAATCAGAAGGACGAGGTCGACGAGTGAAACTTGGGCGTGCTCGTGAATTTTTGCGTAGGTCTCGTTCCCACAAAACGCTTACTCCGCGTAGGTGTGAAGCATCTCCAAAGGTGGAAGACAGCCTAGAGTTTTCTGCCTCGGCGCGAGCGAAGGCTCTCGCTGAAAGACAGCTTCTCTCCGCATTACCGAAGACGAAGAAATTTTTTTAACATACCGTTGCGCTGAGAAAAGTGTCTGATATTTGCTGGAATCGGCTTACGGATTGTGGAGTCGCGTTTCACGTGACAGAAAAATATACTTGGTATTCGTAACTATAATGCCTTAATTATACATCGTAATAAAAGAATTATAGTCAGGAAAACTATTTTTCTAGTATCGTCTTAATATCGTGTCAGTGATAATAATAACCTCGCGTGCAAATTGCTACTACTATTTCTGTAGAAAAGGGTGTAAGCTGAGGCCAACAATGACTGTAATTTCTTTCTCAGTGTGCATTTGTGATGCATTGATATTTGCGATGTACCGGCTGTAATTATATAATGAAATAATTACAGTCGGGGAAACCATTTTTGCAGTAAGCGCTACTGCAGTATGAGCGATAATAACCCTGTGTGCGTATCCTTGTTATTTGTTTGCTACAAAAAAAGACTCGGTTCCCGCAATTGAATCGAGATCGGATGAAGACTCAGTGACGAGAAACGAAAAAAGAAATCTTTTCCTCTGTGTATTAAAACCCGGTTGAGACAACTCAGAGTAATTGATCGAGTAGAAATTTCCTGAAGGAATATTTCTGTCCTTACAACCAAGCTTTTCAAGTTTGATATCCAGGCAACGAAAGATTCGGTTAGATCAATTGCTTTTCCATGTAAAACAAAAAGATTGGCTGGAGCCGAAAATGAGTCGCGCGGAAGACGATCCCCATTGGCTCGATC
The DNA here is from genome assembly GCF_001313825.1 of Dinoponera quadriceps. Classification (NCBI taxonomy): domain Eukaryota; kingdom Metazoa; phylum Arthropoda; class Insecta; order Hymenoptera; family Formicidae; genus Dinoponera; species Dinoponera quadriceps. The sequence continues at coordinate 208,702 of NW_014555756.1, forward strand.
TACTTTCCCGGCCGATGAGGCCGGGATTTAACAAGAAACCCATTAGACCGTCCGTAACATTACCATTGTTATCGAAAATCAGGCGCGACGTTGCGAAAGGATACGGATTACGTAACAATAGCAGCCATCAACCACGGAGAAACTTCACGCCGGGGATGCCGTTCGGTCGATTCGATTTTCAATCTATCCACGAGGAGACGCTCGCGAAATCAAATCGTCTAAGCTCTAATTGCAATTATTGAGGGAAGAGAGCAGACGATAAATCGTATCTACTGAGAGAAAAATATCTGAAAAATAAAAAATCTTTTTTCGGTAAATAATAATAACACATTTATTTAAATCTGAATATCCTTAAAAAAAAATATATATATATATATATGGGATAAACAAATTTTTTTCGTAAAAAAGCTGCAGATTAAAAAAATGTATACACTGATAAAAAGATTTCTACAAATTTAATCAATTTTATTGCATCCAAACAAATTTACTATCTTTTTCCCATTTGAAAAAAAATTTTCTTAGTATAAAAACATGTATATTAATATAAGTAAATACGCCATTAGCACCTAGCAAATAAATATTTGTTTATTTCTTAGATATTTTTCTCTCAGTGCAAGCATATGGTGCGTATATATCGTGCATATGTCTGGTGTTTCGTTCAGAGAGAGAAAGAGAGAGAGAGAGAGAAAGAAAAGAGACAGAAAGAAAAAGAAAGAGAGGGAGGGAGAGACATAAAGCAGTTATTGTACCTACTGTTACTCAAAGACAAAGACCAAGATATGAAACATCTTAAACCGATAAGTGAGCCATGCCGCTAAAGATGCCCTTACTCGACGCTTAGGGTGATCTCTCTCGACGGAGGGAATTAATACTTCCAAAGACAAAGGACAAAATAATGTCACGAACGTTGACGTGTCCGTTGTTTTCGATATTTAATATTATTCCAACTCATCCGGAGAGATAAGTTGAGCGAGCGAGTGAGTCTGCAAGCGAGTCGGTCTGCGAGCCCGCATTAGCGGACCAACAGAAATAGCGTTATCGCGGGGTGAGTCACGGCGGCGCGGGGGGAGATTTTTCGCCCCGGAAGCTGCACTTGCTGCAACGACGGTGAATATGCGCGGATATATCATCCCATCGCTTATCGTATACACGGTATGTCGACTGTACCGTTACACCACCACCATGATAATATTCCGCGAAATACTTGTTTCACGAAGTAACGAGAGCCTCTCGTTGTTCCTCGTTCACGAAATTACGCGTAATTTCGACGATATTCGTGCATCTGACTGTCTTCAAAGTCCGACGCGAATACTTGATTCCGCCAAGCTTTCGATTTTCCGGAATCCAATGGCTGCCGAATTTTCCTAATAGGTGAAATTTAAGTGACGAAGATTACCGTCTGTTCTTCGTTTTCCCTCTCTCCCTTCGTCGTTTTTAAAAACCATTAGAATTCAACCGAAGGTCGTCTATCTCGGGCTAACTCGGCGAAATCGACCGTGACTCTGATGCAACTTTCAGACCTGCCTTGATAGAGCCGTAACACGACACTCGTCTCAGATCTGGATTTGCACAGTCGGATCTGAGAATTTCCCCCGTCAAGTTGTGTAATATGATATAAATTAAACGATACGTCACACATCTCGTATCTGTAATCGCGATAATTCAGTCGCAACAACCAACACATCCGACTCAGCTCAAATTTAAGTGTCTCTCGCGAGACACTCGAGTTTCGACGCGAAACGCGACTATTAAATACGGCCCTCGAAAGTAGACGCTAATACGCGCAGTGATCCGGATTGGTCGATATTGATAGGTGTTAATCATCGCATCACGACACGACCCACTGCACGACCGGCGACATTCTTTTTTTTTCTGTCCAATACGAGGCACGATTTTTGTCACGACTTCTCTCTCTCTCTCTCTCTCTCTTTCAATTTATCTCTCTTCCTCTCTTGCTCTCCCCCCTCTCTATCACCGTACCGTTATTCAGTCGGCGTGTAGCTTCCATTCGATACCTTGTAGCAGGTGAGAACGAAGACTGTGAACTCGTTTACACGCGCGGCCGACTTGCACGCACGATTCGCGAACTCGCGCGAATACGATATCGCGCATGCGAGAGCGTTATAAATATCGGGCGAGCGTGAATTCGATCAACGAAACGCGAGGTCTCGCGCGCTTCCGAACTTCCGTCAATTCTTCGCCAGTTTTCCGGCCAGAATTCCGCGGGCCACGTGAAAGTTTTGCAAATTCCACCGCCCCGAATCCCGCTAACTTCATGGGCGTAATCAATACCGCGCGAAGCGCTATAAAACACCCGCTCGGTTCCTGCGATTTTGCCTATCGCGTCGAAGACAAACCATCGACATCCGATCTCGCCTCGTGACTATCGGGATTTGTCCTTTTTTTATCTACAGTCATTACCCTCGACAGCCAATTATTCGCCGCTTCCGGCGTTTTCCGTATAAATAGGAAAACTTTCACTCGCGCGCGTATATACGGCGCGATCGGTAACGGGGCATTACGGGAATACGGAAGATTCCTCGTTCCGACGATCGGCGGCCCCGGCAGGTTTCACGAGGAAATTCACTTAAGGATGTATATCGATCAGTCAGTGCCGTATTTTCATTGGCGCATCAACGAGGACGCTCGTAAATTTTAGTATTTATCATACAAATTACGTTCTTCCGCTCTATTTCACTATGTAAGTAATAAATGTTAACTTGCAACGGAGTTGAGGTAGACATGTACAGGGTCTCCGAAACTTTTCGGCCAATCGCTCGTGTGAAGGTTAAATTGGACAGAAAAATCTGCCATTTTGCAAACAACCGCGCAAATTTTTGAGTTATTCATTAAAGAAGCCTCTATACGTAGCCATTTTCAATAATTAATGACTCGAAATTTTGCGTGATTTTTTGCAAAAAAAGACCTGCTCAGTTTAACTCGTTCTACTCGCACACGGCCGGTCGATCAAAACTTTCCGGACGCCCTGTACATATTTCGAGTATTACTACAAATTATGAACTTTGCACCGCTATATTTTCAAAACAAACACGAAAATTGTCATTAATTCTGAAATCTGTGTATAATGTCTGCATGTTAATCTTTAATATCATAGTAGTTTTTCATCAAAACCTTAATTTTAATCTAAAAGATATTAAAAATAGAAAAAAAAATAGCTGGTCTCAAGGAACACCTATAAAAAGAGTCAACTTTAGTTACATCGAATAGTCAATTTTTTTTTTAATTACACGAACAATGAGTTAGATAATATTTCAATTCTTATCAAACTCATTTCATCTCACGACCTCCTTTAAAGTGTAGCAACTTTTAATCCAGGCTCTGAATTACCGTCAAACATTGGTATCACGTTTAAATGCAATGCAGATCAATTTGTAACTCTTTCATAATTTTTTCATTATTTCGACTCGCGGAATACATCATTAAAATCCTGGCCGAGCTTCCGGGCGCGCAATTACCATTTTCTATTCTTGTCCGTATCCCATCCGACTTTCTACGTCTTCTATCCGCGAGCGAAGTCGAAGTCGCGTGCGTGCGTCCCGTCGCAAAATCTTTACGCGTACGTAAAAAGTATCGGCGCAAATAATAAGTTCGATATTATCGCGTTATTTCAGAAGGCCTCGGCGTTATTTCAAGGCGCTATAAGCGACGCGCACTCGGACGGCCCTTAAAACGCTGTATTTTTAATAAAACGCCGAGGCTTCGAAACGCGAGGCAACCCGGACGTGTCGTTTCCGAAATAGATGGTCCTCTCTCGGCTTTATTAATAGCCGAGCAGATGACGCGAATGTGCCGTTGCATCGCTATTATTGTGCCATCCTATGGCCCCGTTTCGCCACTCGCTGCTGGTTCACATTGTGAACCGCGGGAGAAGCATTGTCGCGCGGGCAGAGGCGCGAGCACGGGGAAAAAAGCATGGAGGATGCGTATGCATTACGATAAGCGTAAGTCTTTCGCACGATAACGTCAGATTACAATCGGACTTTTCCTCCGGAGTAACGGCCTTTTAAATGATAACGCACGCAGAGAGGCAATTTCTTTCCCGGTCAGTCTCTCGGCACTGAACAACACACAATAACGAATCGTTAACGAAAGTGATGAAACTTTTCCACGGGCGCGTAGCGTCACAAGCGAACGGACGCCGAGCTTTTTCCCGACGACTCGTTGATTCTCGTTCGGGCCGAACGCACGGAACCAGTCGCGGAGAGACCACCAGGAAGGAACGAGGAGTCGGAATGTTGGCGCGGGGTTCGGACATCAACCTCTCTCGGGCAGTCGGCCCGCCGAGCCGTTCGCCACGAGCGGCCAATCCGGCGCCCATCGGCGAACCGTAATTCGTGCCCGTATACGCGCATACGCGAAACACGGCTCGGACCCTTCCTCGCTCCCGAGATTGCCTCCGAGGTATCTTTTGGCTCTTTCGAAAAACTGCCGGGTTCAACGAGTCGCGATACCTGCCGGTTTCCTCTACCTAATTCTTATCGGTCCCAGCTAGAGCCAACTTGAATGAAATTATTTTCTTGTAAAATATTAAAATATTTCAATATTACATATAATACATGAACAATGTTTTCTATCATGAAATAAACGGAGTGCGATAAGTGAAAAAAAGGAAGCTGCGATAAATAATGAGCTCCCTCACGGTATTTCTGGGGCGAGCATTTTCCACCCTGTTTAATCCCCCGAGTAAACTCTCGGTACTTCTGCCCTCCGACTTTGGAGCAGCTTGTTTGATATTTCATTACATGTTCTTATTTTTATTCTCAATAAGGCGAATTCTCGCTGAACGCGCCCCGCCTCGTCCCTGAAAACTCGCGAGCGAGCGCTCGCTCGAAACCTTTGCGCTGCCGCAAAGTGAACTGCCGGCCGGGGCGGATTCAGTAAATATGTGCTCAAGGGCTTCCGATTAAATATGCATTACGAAACACTGAAATTACATTCCCCGGTGTATAACGTAAATAATCGCGATTAACGCGAGCGCGCTCTTGCGAGAGCGAGCGAGCGGGAGGAACAGTGGAAAGTTAAAAAGATACATCGCCGAGAGGAATTAAAGAATTGCCGCTACACACGCGGTTTATTTATACTTCGAATGTTAATCGCGGCAAGTTGCTCGCACTGAGTCGACTCGTTAATTCGTTTAATTGTAACACGACGCGCAAGGACCGAATTAATTCGTTTAAAAGGTGCAATTTTGCGTGCCCGGGATTCTTTACAGTCCCCGGCCGTATTATTAGATGCACCTTAATTTATTACATTTCATTGACTTCTTCGAAAACCAGCTTTACAATATGGCTCATCCATCGATCGAATTACGTTGAGGAAACGTCATTCTATAAAAGATATTTTTTCGACGTCATTTCGCTTGGCTGTTACAATGATCTCGAACAGATACGAACCCAGCGCTAGTTGCACTGTTGATAATAACGGGAACAGACGTGAGCTTTGAGTGTGTGTATGTGTGTATCAATTGAAATGTAGTTTTATATTTGTGACTTGAAACTTCAAATCCCTTGCTTACTAACAGAGAAATCAATTTTTACTACGGGTAAAACGAATGATTCGACACCTCAGAAGTTTACCGAGATAAAAGAAGCGCTGTTTGACACCGAAAATTAATCTAAGCGAGTAAACAAAAATTAGTAGCTTGCCTTCTCTTCCTAACCCGTATTCTATTAAAGAATCAAAGTGCGTCTAATAATATGGCCAGGTATATATCCGGTCAGCGGATCGCATTACAGCGGCGGCTCGATGCAACATTGTCGTGATGACAGGGTTGCGTTCTGGCCCGCTGCGTCACCGCAAAATCAGTCTTAACGTCACGCTTTAATAGTGTGTGTGTCCGCGCGCGTTACTCTACCGTTCTTCGTTAATTATATTTAGCCAAGCGGGTAAGGCTGATATTGTAGGTCAAGGCGGGAATTTTACGGGCGGTCTGCACCGTTAGAAAAAAGGAAACGGTGCGAGGAGTATGCAGTCTATGCGAGAGGCGGCTGCAGCCGGTTGCAACCGGTGCACGTCTCGCCGTAATATCGCGATATCGCGCGCATAGTTTTATTATAACTCTCTCTCTCTCTCTCTTTTTCGCAAGAAAGTCACGTAACTTGGATATTACGTTCGCTGCTTTATAATAAACGGGAGATATACCGCGGAGATTAAGCACATGTTTGCACACACACACACACACACATACACACACATACACACGCGCGCGCGCGCAGGAGTAACTTCGCGAGTAAATGTGTCAACGAGATGTAAATGTCGCGAACAATAAAGTAAACTAGTTCGACGGGAAACTTACGTCTCTACCGATCGAATAAATTACGCATTTCCAAGCGGTTTATAAGCACGCCCAAGAGCGTGTGTGTCGTATCGCGATCAGATGGAGGAGGAGCGGCTTTTCCCCGGCAGGATTTTATTGGGTCAGTCGGGGAAAAAAGTTCGATCCGGTTTGCCGTGTGCCGAATTTAAATCGCGCGTGGAAAAAAATGTGCTAGATTCAAGGAAATAATTACCTCCGATACTCCTCGGCGAGTATTTTTATCTGGATCAAGTGATATTTACATGCATATAGAGCAATTATTTACTTGAATCTAGAACTCTCTCCTTTTTTTCTGTGCATCGATGGGAAAGAATCGTTCGCCTTTGTTGGCCACACAGAGAGATAAGATTGTTAATAACTTCGCTATAAAATATAACTACTTCTTGAGGCGCCAATCATATTTTTTGTTGTTGCCGACACCGAGAATTTAAGGAATTTTTCCACAGTAATATGCTTTTCGAGGCGCGATTTGAAGAATCTTTCCTGAATACGAAGTATCTCGTAGCCCGACCGAGCCTTTGACTGAAACCCCGCGCGAAATGCAGACCTAACACGGGTTATTACACGGGAATACGAAAGGCTACCGGATTAACGCGCACTCGATTCTACCGCACGAGCCTAAGTACCATTATCATACGTAGCACCCGTATTTCTTTCTCCTTATTATCGATCAGAGAACCGAGAGTTTACGCCGCCACGAGAGAGAGAGAGAGAGAGAGGAGGAGCGGCGGAAAAAGAAGGAAGCGAAGGAAAGACCGCGAAGTGAACGGACTCCCGAGAGAGATAGAGAGGGAGAGGGAGAGAGAGAGAGAGGGAGAGAGAGAGAGAGAGAGAGAGAAAGAGAGAGAGACGGTTATCTGGATCACAGCTCATGTGTACGTTTTTACGTTGCGGCCGAGTCAAACGATCGATCGAAAGCAACGGAGAAAAGCCTCCGGTCGATTTCGCGCGTGAAAAATTCACTTCGAGAGCCTACCGTCCGTCGCTTCTAACCTTCTAACTACTTCGGTTCATAATCACTTCTGACTACTAATTGAGCGATCTAACTGGCGATTACGCAACGACGCAGCGGGGCACATTCGTCGGGAATGCGTTTTGTCAATTCTCGTGGTGGGAGCTCGCAAAATCCGCTTCTCCCGTTCCGACAAAGAGGGAGAAAAGCAAGACGGCGGCGAGGACGACGACGTCTCGAGAACTGAACTCGCTCGAGATAAATCGGGGACGCTAACGCCCGATCGATGAGACCGATCGCGGTTTAATCGAATTTCCAAACGCGAAACGCCGACGCTCGTTATAACGGGCTCCGGGCTGTAATTCGTTCGTAACGGGATTTCTCGCAAGAGGCGTTTTGCGAAATCGGGCCGCTCTAAATTTAAAACAGCCCACGGCGCGACTGTGCACCGCTGCGGAGTCCGAGGGAGCCCCGCTTGCAATTGCAATGTTGTTGGCGGTTGGCACCAGACGTGGTGTGGACCACGTAGTGGCCTCCACGGGGAGATCGAGTCGAGATTCACGGAGGAATTCCCGAGAGAGAAGAGTCTCGCAATCCGCCGCCTCGACGACGACGACTAGCTATCGAAGTTGCCTATTTTTTTCTCCTCTTTCCTTTTTAACACGCACACTCTTGCTCGAGGAAGGTACGAGGCACGCGCGCCGTTATCGTCCTTGCGAGGGAACTGCATTCGTACACGGTTTCTCTCTCTCTCTCTCTCTCTCTCTCTCACCTGGTCCAGGTAACTCGACTGGTCGCGCGGGCTGGTCGAGCTAACGGGAACCGTGCGGACGGTTTTGTCCGTCTTCGACTGAAACCGGCCGGAGGAACGATTACGGTGAGAGAGGGGGGGGGGGAGCACGAGGTATGCCGAAACAGCTGATCGATCATTCGCGGCCTCTTACAGAGATGCCTGCGAATTTAACGCATTGACACCGCCACCGGGGTCATCGATGGTGACCGGCATCGCCAGGCTGCGATCGACGTGTGACCTCCGCTAAATACTCGATGATATTCAATGAGTCGAGTGTGTTATCGCGAGATAAAAAGCGAGGATATCACCCGGATCGGAGGAAGTCCGCGGCCGTTATAATTCTCCGGCTTAATTGACCCATTTCGAGATTTCATAGCTCGCTGCCCCCACATACAATTACGGCGAGTGACTCCTCGGAATGCGACTCGCACAATGAGAATGGGTGGCGTTCGTTGTTACGGCGGCTTTCGCCGAGGGGGACTGGCACACTGGTGTTATGAAATTACAACACCGCGCACGCGGACAGACCGAACGACCTTACGCGCCTTACTTTGTCGCGTGCGTCGCCTCCCGTTCGCGTCCGAGTGTTTTTTTAGCACTACCAAAGACTGAGTGACACAGATGGGCGTTACGCGCCCGTTATTCAGTTGATTACTATTATACACGGGAAAAATCATAGTTCGTTTAACTAAGTAAACGCTAAGTAAACGCCAGACTGAAATTCGCGCGCGCGACGACCGGGAAATGATGTCTCTGTTACCATCGAAACACGTGATTTATCGTGATGACAGTCGCGAGTCGAAGTACCCTCCTCTCTCTCTCTCGCTCTCTCCATTTCTGCCACAATGTTGTAAATTAATAATATTATTATTATTAAATCAACTCATATAATTAACTATTGTAATTAAATTAGCTCAATCAGTCATATAAATTAATGATAATAATATTATTATTTGTAAAATTAATTCGATCAATAATGTAAATTAATAATAATAATATTATTATAATTTATTGAATTAATTCAATCAATAATGTAAATAATCAGTAATGTAAATTTTTTTTCTTGTCTCTTTTGTCTCTACAAGTGATTTCTATATTAATTTTATTATTAATCTACAAGTGATTTCTATTATTAATTTTCTCTTTTATGTAAAAAGGGGAATTTTCCCTAGATGCGTAAATAAATAAATAATTAGTTCCAGGCGCTCGAATGCAAGTCGAAGTAAGCAACGACTCGTATTGAGATCCAGATTTTGTAGGTAACCTATCAGCATCGCGGAAAAGCTTCAACATTCGAGATATTTGATAACACACCGTTTTTAGAGAGAAAATTTCTCAAAATAAAAAAATCTAAAGGATTATCCCGAGTCTCGCCTGATCTCGACACGAATGTTATTTTAGAAAGCTTGCAAAAAGTTCGTCAGATTTTCAGTCAAGCTTCTTCCAATTAACAAAAGTGTGTATCATCTCCAAAATATCTGCCATCTTTATCCATCATTCTCTACCTGTCTTACCTTTGAAGGTACACGTCTGATTCCGCGACTGTAAAATGACTCACCTCTCGAACCGAAGAAATCATCGACGATTCGACAAACTTCTGCAAACTCTTGATAAGATCAAACGACGAGATTTCGCAAGAAAATTATTCCGATTGAATTTACCTTGATTCCAATTAACTCTAACTTATTCTAATTCGTTCCTCTCCGACGTTCTCGACGCTTTCGCATATTCCCGACATGGCTTCGCCGATATTATAAAGAGTGAGTAATGAGAAACAGAGTTGACGTGGCTCTGCTCGATTTTACGTGCTTCAAGAAACCGAGGAATTTTATAAAAACAACACGATTAATCAGAGCATCGGATTATCCCTCTTCGGCGGGCAGATCGTTTGCAAAACAACGCACGCGTCCGAATACGGTGCGCCACCAACGCGTATGCTAATTAGGTGGGTATTAGATGATCGCCGTATTAGGTACGATGAAGTCGCGGAACCCGACGCTTGCGAAATCACCGTAGCACAGCTGTTACTTATTTGGTTTCCGAATTGTGGAAACCCGCTGGCCCGCATTGTGCGGTTCCCGTACATTTCTCCGGCCGACCGATGACAAATGCGAACGCTAATTTATAATTACACATACTGTTCGAAAGAGTTGGAGATAGATAGAGCGAGAGAGAGAAAGAGATCGCGTGTCTACGCAATCTATAATCGAATATTTTGCAATTACAGGCTGTTGAACGATCGCGAGCTATCAGCAAAAATAAATATAATATTGAACTTTCGAGTATTCCACGAGATTACCCGAGTCGAAACTTCAAATTCTATTAGGCGTACAAATTAATTCATCAGCTATCCGATAGATGGAGTAAAGTTATAGAAAATAATGGAAATTATTTCGAACATTAAACTTGTACTTGACTTTTTGTAAACAATTCTGAATTTAAAAATGGGCACCGAATTAATTCGTACACCTAATAAATATGTCGTCTTCAAGCGGAGAAAACAAAAGTAAGTTCCCACTTGTAGCGTCAAAGGAGCACAATAAGTGCTCCTTTAACGTTCCTTTAACACAAGGGATTTAGTTCTCCATAGTCTAGATTTTAGTTCTACATTGAGCCTTCAAGTGGAGAAAACGGCAATAGCTCCCCTATTTGTAACACTATAGAAGGAGCGCAATAGAAGATCTCTGAACACTTAGAACTAAATTAGACTTAAAGTAGGACTAAAATTTCGACTCGGGTACGGCGGGTTGCTATATTAAATGTTTGAGCTCGTTAAGTGTATCGCCGAGCTAAGCACACCGGCTCGCACGCTTAATAACTTAATATTTTTAACCAGCCACCGCGTGAGAAGATTACCGCTCGCGCACTTAATTAGTTACGCCGCGAAAACGTCCTTGTATGGTAATTACACGTGCGACGCGATATCTTCCCGAGTTTTAACAGTCGTATAAACAAGCAGCGGATTTAGCGCTCGCGACTGTTTAAAGAATTTATTGGTCTTCGAGGCGCAGCAGGGATTAAAAGCGACATCAAGGCCGGCGTTCGATCGCACGGACAATCGAAATGAGAACGAAGAAGAGAGTCCGCAAACGCGAAGAGATCTCAAGCTTTTTCTACGCGGAGTGACCATCGGAAAGTTGCTGAAAGTAAAAGCTATTATGTTGTAATGAGCGAACCAAATGAGACGAACGAGACTGTCTACAAAAAATGGGTCAGTTTTATATAGTACATGTGTGTGTGTGTGTGTATGTATCTGTTATTATAAAAATAAATATATATTCATGAAATTTTAATATATCGATTTATTAACCAATGATCACCCTATATACAGAGAAAAATATTTCTTTGGATTTAATAAAATTTCTTTAATTTAAACAAATGTGTCTTTTGGAATAGAGCAAAGAAACGACGAATGCATGATTTAATAAACAGGCCTGGTTTCTCTCAAACAATAAATATCTTTACGTCAAGTAACACATTTCTTTCGTCTTTCGTCTTCAAGAAAAAAAATTATAATATCTCGTTGGATTACGATTTCGTGCTTCACGACTAGGCGAAGTTTCCAGCGTGTGCAGTATGTATATATTGAGAACGTGATAATGGCGCTGTTAATTCAGCGAGACTTGCGGCGTCGTACACGGCTATGAAGGCTAACTCAATTAGCATGCTTGATTACACTGTCGCGAATAGCGAATAATAAATTGAGCCATGGAGGGTTATAACAGGGATTCCGGGTCGTGCGATCCGAAATTCTATAGCTGGTGGACACAGCAGCTCAGCAAGGCTGCTCGTTCCGGGAGGCTCTCTCGGTGCTGCTCTCGGGCTTTAATTATTCATCGTCAAATGTCGATCTGTCTCCGACAATTCGTTAACCGACATCGCGCTATTTCAACCGTGTAAATCGCGCCCGATATCCTTGTCGGAGAAATCAAATTGGCCGATACGCGCGAAGTAGCTGCAACGTCGACAGAAATGCGGCGATTGTTTCTTTCGTCTACGCGAAGTCGTGTTAACGTGTCGAAATCGCCTTGTTGAACTAAAACGTTGAGCTCGCATTTTCGTACGAATAAGATACTAAAAAAATATGAAAATTTCACCGGAAGAATCGAGACAGCAGGTTCGCCGTACGCAGCCCCAGAAATCGGGTTCGTTTAACTCGATTCGAGTTACATCGACCGACCCCTTTCTCTCTTTCTTTCTCTTTTCATGATGCAATCTATTTTTCTCACACGTAGACTCGCGTCATCGTGCGTCACACGTACAATTCTCCATCGCACACGCGATTCACATAGGTCGATTCGCGCTGACTCGCCGATCTGCAAGCACGTACGCTCGGCAGTCCTTAAATCTGCTTAACGCGGCTTAACCGCGCGGATGAAAAGCGGCCTTGATAGCTGCACGCTGCAAGCTGCGAAGGGTTAAGGCACGTCGAACCCTATTGTCGGCGGACTGCACGCTGATCAAACTGAATTGCCTTGACGACGCGGCGGTGCGTAATCGAGTGACAACCGCGGCGAAGGTCGACACAATTATGCGCTTTATGCGCGAAACGAATTATCCGCGCCTCTCAACCGGGCCCGGTTAGCGATTTGATAAGAGCCTTTATGTCTATGCGCGATCTAACGCCGGATTTCCGTTTCTTCGGCCTCTCCCGCTGAATTCAATCGGCTCGGATGGCCGGTAAGCGAATCGCCCTTGAGAAATCGCGAAGATTTATCTCAGTGTCCAAGCAACGTCGAAACTATATTCATACGCAGAAAAAAATCGTGCTAGATTTAAATAAACGTACTTATAAGTTTTTCTCAAACTTTTTAATCATGCAATATTTTCATCAATTTGAATATATTTTAAAAACTTACAGTAAATATACTTATTTAAATGTGGTTATACTTTAATTGGTAAATAAATTATTGAATACAAATATAAAATGGCTCTAAATTTAAGAGAGTACTTGTTAGAGTTACGTAACACTTCTTTTCCACTGAAGAATTCTAATGATTTTAAATTTTGATTTTTCCGCCCAAATGTAAATATTTTATAAGAATATAAATTCTGATATTCTCTATATTATGAATTTAATACTTGTCGCAATTGTTGTAACACATACAAATAAATATCTACTTATACGAAGGGAATATATTGTATGTATATGATTAATCATATTTCTATTTCCATAGAACCATTATATTTGAATCAAATATTACTTGAACGGTAGCATTGTTTTTTTTTAATAGTCAAATTTTATATTTAAGATTATCTAAAATTCATCTTCAGCTGTACAAATCGTTTAATTGACATCTGAAGGTGGACATCAGACGATCTTGAATATAAGATCGAGCTACGAATATCATTTTATAAATTGCAACAGAGTTATTTTCGCGCACACGGAAAAAATAGATCGTTTGATTCAGCAGATTTATCGGCTGTGTAAAAGAGAAAGAGAGAGAAGATGCGATACTCGACACTTCGGGGCGAACTCGCGCGTGAAACGTTCTCTCTCGTCGCGAGTACACGTCGGCGTCGTGTTCTCAGGCTGACCGAGTGCGCTCACCACTTTTCTGGCGACTGACAATACGCGTCCGGCGAGTTCTCTAATATTAGAACTGGGCTAAAACCTACGACGCGAGCACCGGCGGCGACCGACCGGTGTGAAACCATCGGACTTTACTCGGCCGATTTATCCGAGCGTATCACGCGCGCAAGTTCGACAATTTCGCAATTTGCCGGCGATCATCGCGTTAATTCACCGAGAGTGAGATTAATCCTCCGGACGATCTCGCGCACGTCGGGCAAATTCAATTTCGTTGTATTCAACGATGGTGGTCGCAAGAGAGAGAGAGAGAGAGAGAGTTCTCGAACGGGCAGCTCTCGGCGATCCAGGGTCGGCGTCTAAGCGCGAGACACACGCAAATCGAAGTCTTCTCCGTGTCCATCGCTAAAAATCACCGTTGCCTCGCCGGCCAGCCGTCATCATTTTTGTCCGGAGGCACGGTCGTTAGTTTCCCCGGCCCGGTGATTCCGCCTGCTTTCGCCGAGGGAGAACGGTCACCGTTAACGATTTATTTGTCTTTGATAATGCGTCCATTTACGGTGCAAATGGCCGTATAACTGCGTGCGCACGAGGCATGTTATCGGGCAATTTTGCATCTCAGCCACGGCTCAGGACACGGACAGGCATCGCCGAGAATCGCGGCAATTACGCGGGAATTGCACCTCGGCAAAATTTTTCCGACGGTCACGCCGATAACAAATCGGCTAACCTGAGCTGGTTACGCGAGTTTTTGCACTAACTACGAGCGAGATCGAGCGTAAAAATCGAATCGGATTGATAAGAGATTGAAGGCGTGTCAAAATTTTTACGAAGGAGTTCACATGTAAGTGGAGAAAATCAAAGAACTAGGAGAACACGAGTTCGTTCCATTCGACTCGAAACGCTTCGATTTTTCAACAGTGTAGCTGTAGCGAGATAAAATAGGTCAATTCTATTATTGTGGGAAACAAACTGCGGTGCGGAGGCCGCGTTCCGTCTCTGTTATCTTACCTCGCCTCGTGTTAAACGCTCGCTTGTCGAAAAAATGCAGAAGAGAGTCCGGCGGCACTCGAGCAGTCGAGGATTCCACTTATCGAGCCTTCCTTTTTTAATATAATATCGAGCAGATAAAACGCGAGTAGATAGAGTAATGCGCTCGAGCGGTTTGCGTAATCGATAAATGCAAATGGTCAACACCTGATCGCGTCGCGCGGCTCGTCCGGTGAATAAATGTTAACCGATTAACCGTCGTGATACGCGCATTACGTCACGCGACTGCAAATCTCGTATGATCACCCTCCCCCCCCCCCCCCCCCCCCCCCCCCNNNNCCCCCCCCCCCCCCCCCTCCTGCGACAAACACACAGTTTTGCGCGTTTCTTCGCAACATCGACCGGAATAATCCTAGGATCGGTCGAAATAATTCGCGCGCGCGGGATTGTAAATCGGCGGGAAAAAGAGAGAAAGAGAGGGAGAGAGACTCGCGCATGTCGCGCCAAGATTCTCAAGTACGGTTGTTTAACCCTCCCGAGTTGGCATTGTCGCGCGCAGTCTACGTTAATTGAAGTCCGAGCGGCGCGATCACCGCGTGATGGACAGCCGCTAATTTTGTCATTCACGGTGGTGGAACGTTCCACCGGTGCGATTCGGAAAACAAAATTTGTCAGCGCGGAGCCAAACGCGAAGAAATGTTAAGTCCTCCTCCTCGTCACATTCTCGTTCTATTCTCCCATTTTCCGTCCTTCGTCGAGCCCCGTCCCGTCGGAATAATAACCGTCTTCTTCTCCCGGACAGTCGCGCGATTTCGCGAGCCAAATGACGCAAACCTTTGTTAATCGCAAGCCCGAGTCTGATCGCATCATTTCGCAACGAAACCTTCAAACCTTTAAGGGAATTCCGCGGAATTGGGTAGTAACGTAGGCGCGAATCGAGTTTCAATGTGCAGATTGATCACGTGATTTTCGATCCGACGCAGCACCGGCGCGACGACGACGCGCGCATTAATGCAGCAGGTGATCTCGGCCTGAATTCGCGACCCAATTGGTCGAAACGAGCCACGGCGATTCCGTTCCATTTCCGTTCCGAAGCGAAACGGACGAGGAGACAGGTCGCGGTGTCTCCCTTCCTATCGTCGCGATCGCACCGTCGTCACTTCCTGCCGTGCCTGCATTCCGTACACGACGACGTGTGGGTGTGTTGCACCCGAGGACGACGGCGGCTGCGGCGATGACGACCGACTAAATAATAATATCGATTCTAGGTATCTCGGGTACTCAAATTACCCGGATGTTCAGCTTTCGGGTTATTTATCGGTTATTTATTCTTACTTCTTTGTCATTCTTATATTTTCTCAGGTTATTCTAGGGAATCCGAAAGATATTAAAATAAAATATCTGTATTTCATATTAGAAGATCTACAAATATTTTAATATGTATTTATTATTAAGATTTTTATATATTATTTATTTATTATAATATTTATACGTATTAATATTTGTCAATTTTTCTGTTAAAAAAATCTGCCGTATGATTTCTGTCGTAAAATTTCCGGCAGCCCGAGTTGAAATTTCAGTACTAATTTAAGTTTAACTTAAGTTCTAACGTCAAATGTTCAAAAGTCGTCTATTGTACTCCTCTGATGCTACAAATGGGGAAGTTATTGCCGTTTTCTCCACTTGAAGGCTTAATATAGAAATTACGATTCTGGAGGACTAAATTCCCTCTGTAGCGTTAAAGGAACACATTTGCATGCAGATAGAAAAAAATTTATGAGAAGAAGAACAAAAAGGGTGCCGTAAAAAATTCTTTTGATTCCACGCATCCAGGCATAGAAATACCCGACTTATGCACTAAACGAACGAGCGAACGACCGACCAGCCGACTCTCTCGCGACTCTCGAGGAAAGGCTTCCGTTAACGAGATACAGAGATATCGGGATACCGGTACGCACTGGAGATCGGATCCTGTTCCTCGCCGTATCAAGGTCCGTTTCCTTTTCGTACACGTAGAGAGCCGCGGTAGGATCGCCACGGCCGCTCGCAGAGAGTTTCCGTGTTACCGGGATATAGTTGGCGGGTTTTGCCGACGTTATCGCGCGAGCGCTCGCACGGGAGCACCATAGTAGCGTTGCGTAAAAAAAAACACCACGTGCCGATGAGCACGTGGACTACGTACACATGATTGTACCTTCCGACGCGAAATAGCGTTTCAATATCAGAACGTGGATAATTGCGTAATTGCTTTACATTATCGGGGCTGCAGAGACCTCTCGTCGTGATTGAGAGCTCTTCGGGCTGTACGAGCGAATGGCGAAATTTCATTGCGTGGATAACGATGTTGAGACTACTTAAAGCTACAACTATGCGAAATCTTATCAAAACTTAAAAAAAAAAATTACAATTTTCGATAAATGGAAAGCGTCGCCCTTTACCTCTTTTCTCCAAATGGCACTTTGGTTGCTTCAAGCAACAGCTGTCTATAAAATACAACTGAAATGTAGTTACCGGAGTCCCACAGTTTTTAGCTATAGAAGCTAAAATTAGAGACAAAAAGAATTAGCTAAATTAAATAGATTTCAGTGATATTATATGGACAGCTAATCTTTATCTATGGCAACCTTTTTTTTCTTCACGAATCATTTTCAAAATCCACCGAGAATTCTAGAACTCTATTCAAAGGAGCAGACGGAAATGTATTATTTTTTTTTTTCAAATTTTATAAATAAGAATCCAACTTTACGCGACAGAAAAGAGAGAACAGAGGCTATTCGTTGGCAAAAAGAGAATGTTACAATCCATGCAACGTAATGTGAAGTGTCGTTATAGCTGCGACGTGAATCGCCGGTCGTAAATTTATATATAAAGTATATATATGTGTATACAGGTCGCCTCTGGAATAAAGCACACGCTAATCCCTATTAATAGTCGTATAGCCTTGCGCGCAAGTAACACGCGCCGAAATTCCACAAGGAGTCCGGGACTCGTTTGAAGAAGCGGACGCGGTACTTAAACGGTCCTTGATACAAAACGGGCCCTCGTGACACTCATGGCTAAGATTTCGAGACCGGAATATCGAACCGGTACTCAGAATCCAGTTCCACAGGTGGTTGTAACAGATCCTCGCTCGACACCGACGCGTCAGGCCATGCCTTTTTACGAGTCTGTCCTCGCAGAGGACAGACTCCGAAAGACCCGTGGCGCCTCTTTAAGTGTGATTTCCGGCTACGCGTTCTTATCGCAAACGAAAGAGGGAGAAACAATAATGAAACTCGTGACTGGCCGAGTCGAAATTTTGGTTCTCTCTCTCTTTCTCTTTCCATCGAAAGAGAAACATCTTATTTTTACGAGAAACCTCGAGACGCGATAAAAAACGTGTTCGCAAAATTTGCATGGAACGTTGTTATTGACTCTTCGCTCTTTTCCTTTCTCAAGACGGTGCAACGCGATCCCTGTCCGTGCATCAAAGTTTTAGAAAATAATAACGACGGACAAATCCCAGCGGGACGTCGCGTTGAAAAAGTCGCGGGAATCGGTGGTTATTAATAAACCGTACGGCACGACGTCATTCAGAACGTCGCGGTACGCCCGCGCGATATTTCCATAGCCACGTATAAGCGACCGTGCGTCTCCCGGTGGATGATGTAATAAGGAAATGCTGCCATCGGACTTGCGAGTCGGTTTCCACGACGATACGCGAATGAGCGATTCGACCGAGAGTGCACGTATATATATATATATATATATATATATATCTCCCTCTCTCTTCTTTCGTAACATGATACACAGACTTCTCCGCTTTTGTGTAACTCGTGTAAAATTCTCCGAGAGTCTCGGCATTGATTCAAGAACACGCGCGAACCGTCGATCCGTTTACGTCTGATCGCGTTAAAACAACGTCTTGCGTAGTCGTGAATCTCGCGAATTTGGGCCGATTTGTATTTCCGAGCGAACAGACATCGTCGAATGTTGAACAAACTCTTGTTGAATCCTGAGAACGCTTATATCTTGTTGCTTTAATAAAAATATTCGAACAAGCAAAACGTGATTCTGTTCCTCGACGCGTCGAACGAAAGTGTTTTTGACTACTATCTTATCTATCTAATCTGTATAAGATTTTAAGAGTTATTATTGTGTGTGAGACAGTATTGTATATAAATCACAATTAGTATTTTCAATACAGCATATTATTACATTGGTATATTACTATAATACAATATACAAGGTGTTCGAAAATTCTCGATATCCGTGGAGACACGAAAGCCATGTACTATTTTGCAAAACTTGCAATAGTTTACGATTATAATAAAATTAATTAAGCAATATGAGCGAATTAACGCATAGGAAACGCCTTTCGTATACTCGTTCGCTCGGATTGATTAATTAATTTTTCACAAACCACTGTGAATTTTGCAAAACAGTACATGGATTTTCCCGTTCAGTTTAATCCGTTCTACACATCACGGATGTATCGGAAATTTACACCCTGTATATTATAGCAGATATTTAATATGTAAAGACTTAGCATTGCCTTTCTATTTATATCAGATACGTTAGATCAGACGATCTCTCTCCTAGTAGGGGCAAGAAAAAGCGAGAACTATAAGGAGAACGGAAGAAAAAGAATAAGTGCAGCGTAAAAAAGAAGCGTCATTAGAGAAGAGTGCCGCGGCAGGAAAGAGGAACAAGTGCTGCACGTCGTTGCTAACATATCGTTAGAAGGCAGCATAGTACAAAAAATATGAAGCGAAGAGTAACGAAAGACGAGGCAGAAAGAGAGTCAAGAACGATAGTCGTCCGGTTCGCCTGCGTTTGTCGTGAGCCGTATTTATAACGAGTCCACTGGACTCGGGCCAGCCTTATCGGTTCCCGACGACGATGCTTCAAACGATTGTAAGAAACTTCGGACGACGTGCGAGCGACGAGAGAATCGCGCGACGAATGAGGACGAGCGAATTTCCACGCGCAAATTCGCGCGACACAAATTCGCCTCCCGTGAATTTTTATTCTTTTTACCTTTTCTTTGACCCGACGCAATCCTTTCCTCGGAGAATAGAGTAAATTCGATTGGAGAGAGAGAGAGAGAGAGAGAAACGACGAATTTTTACAATTGTAATAAGTTGCATCACTCTGCGCGACAAAAGTCCGTGATTTCGTGCTGCAGTGCGCGCACGTGTGAATTGCAGCTTGAAAACGTAACAAAGGAAGATAACAACCCAGTTCTGCGGATTATCGCTCGAGATAGGGGATTAGAGAAGAGAGTGGACGGGTGTTCCTTCAAGAAACTTTCTCGCTTCTCTCTCCGAGGCTGCATCGATTCTTCCCGCAGGTGCAGAAAACGGGATCTTTATCGCGCCCGTTACCTCATCGATAAGCCATGAGGAGGCTCCGCGGCCGGAGAGGCAGAAGGAATGCTTTGGCGCACAGTGGGTGCCGCTAATTTTAGTAGAAACCGGAGCGTCTATATGTGTTGGCGGGCAGGTCAGCGTCGGCATTCGCGACCGGTGGTCATTTTTTTCTCGAAAATCGAGCGGGGAGTAATGCCCGTCCTAATTATCAAAGGCAACGAGCACGCAAATCGACGTAATAGCTCCGACGCACGAAGCTGTACCGTTCTAGAGCTTCCCACACACAGAGAAAAAGGTTTCTTTAGATTTAGTATTTCTATTTATTTGATTGAAATTTGTTTCACAGAAACAACATATACGAAGTATTGTTTGTTCAGTAAAAATCGTATTGTCTCATTCAAGAAAATTCTATTATTTAACAGAGAGAACGCCATTACTTGAAATAATATCTTTTAACCCAATATAATATTATTTGGTCACCATAAATATATCAAACGAACGATTTCCTTCGTAAATTGCAAAAATGAGAGAAAATCGGTTTTTTTCCTCGAAACTTTAAAACCAATTTCTAACAGATGTGTAAATCTGTGACATCGTAAAAATCTGAAAAAAATTCATCCCGAATTTTACGACACACATCCGTATCTGATAGGAGAACTCGGATTTTCCTAGCAATCCCGAAGATAAATTTACTCACTGAATACCGGGTGTCTACCGCTGACGCTATAAGCAGAAAACGGAATCTATGAGTTCTCGCGATCACGATTTCACCGAGTGACCGTTTTGACGCGGAGATCACGTTTCCTCTCGAAGCGGGAAGACGTGTTATTCGATGGATATGCGTGCCTGGAGAATCCTAAACGCGCGCGCTCGTCTCGTCTCTTCGCGAGGTAGAAACGCTCCGCGCGACTGTTATTCGCGGCGAACGTGCACCTTTCTATTTGAGAAGAAAGGTCATTTGGAGACGCCCGTCTCGGCTGCGCCTTTCTTTCGATGCGCGCTCTTCGCGAGACCAGCTGCTGCCGCTGGCCGGACAGTCTCGCTTGGACCATCTCCAAAGTGTTCTCCAAAGCGACGACGAGGAAGCAACGAAGGGAACGGCGATTACGGCGCGTTTTCGGTTAGTTCGCTCCTTTCGAGTCCAGCTCGGAAGTCAAAGTCTCGAATTCGCCGACCCGCTTAGCGAGATATCGCTCCGCGGAGTCTGCATCTCTACCTGCGCATCTCACGTGGTATATGATACACGACTGTATCTATACGACGCGAGCGACTTGCGTAAGAATGCGTTACGCCGCCGGCTGGTTGCGCCGACTTCGTTAACACACAGAAAAGCGGGAGTTATTGCCGAGCGAGTAAAAATGCGGGCGGACTTCGAATGCGTCGGGACGAAAATTCCAATTGGAATTTTGGAGTGGGTCGTTGCTCGGTGAACGTCTAAAGCCGTTAAGTAGCGAATATTCTGTATCCTTGAAAGAAGGTTCAGTTGTCGCGATTTTTAGTTACGTGCTGTTACGAACATTTCATTACAATTACATTAATCTTATAATTATAATTTAATAGTCACGGAGGTCGTAAACGTTTCCGAGAGCTAAGAATCTCTCTCTCTCTTTCTCTCTCTCGGCAGAAATCGCGGATTTCGTTCCCTTGAAATATGAATGATTGAGATGTTAAATAATCTATGTATATCGTAGTTGTACGTCCTTTTTCAATTTCTAAAGACGACATTTCCACAATCAAGGAGGCGGACACCTCCTTCCCAAGGCAAATTCGTGAGTATCATCAAGCAGTTATTATCCTGCCGTTATTCAAACTAACATACGAGGCTCCCCTGACGAAACCGAGCGTCGGGAGAGGGGGAGAATACGTGCGTACGCACACACATCTCTTTTTCTCGAATAATGCTGACTACAGTTTTCTTCTACCGCGTGTGCGTCATTAATCAGTCTGACGCAGCGCAATCTAATCGTGACCCGAGTCGTCTCGAGCCTCTAAGTGCAGTGGACTGCATTTTTGTGTTACGATCTACGCGAATCACCGTAATGAGACGAACGGATAGGGGAATTTCCCGAGTTACCCTGAAACACAACGCCCTGTGCGAAATCTCGTTTCTACACGCTCAAACGGAATACACGGATACTCAGATACGCACACATATACGATACTTAATTTAATTTATAAATCCACGCTATTTCGAGAAACAGGCTCTCCGAAACGCGGGACTTTGAGAAGCGTGGCGCGACGGAAACGTGAAACGCACGCGAAACTCAAAAGCCGCTTGTCGTCTCCACGGGCTCGTAGATATATTTGCCGAGTTGTCGCGGGGAGCGTCCGGGGACTCTCGGGGACGAGAATAGTAACCGTCGCGTCCCGGTCGAGGTGGGATACGGCGGTGAAAATCGCGTCTAGGAGACTATGAAACGCGCGACCGCGAGACGCGCGAGAGAGAGAGAGACTTCCGCGCGCCGGTGAAGAAACGAGACTGTGCACGCCGACAACTAGCGCGACTAACCCGAGACATGATCCAGCTCTGCCGCGAATAATGTGCACGGGAAAAAATCGTGTAAAAAGAACCGAGTCTCAGGGTTACGCAAATGTCGTTGCGCAAACTGCAATCAAAACGGTAATCTAACGTGGAAATTTGAACATACGCTATAAAATCTAAATAATTCTAGAAAAAAAACCTCATATAAAATCTTTCCAGAATCTATAAAACGCCTCATATGTAAACAAAACTTTTGTAAAATTTGGAAAAATCGATAAAACGTATAAAACTTGAAAAATACCTCAAATATAAAAAGTTTTCACACGGAAAAAATTTTGGTGTAACGGTCCACTGAATTTTTTATGCTACCTTAACGTGGAAATATGTTAAAAAGTACCCAAACATATGTGAAATTCACATATTCATCTTATTAACATAATCTTTTTAACACATTCACCTGGTTAAAGTAACACGAGAATTTGAGCGGACCGTTATATACACAAAATTCTTTATTGCGTATAGAATCTACAAAATCTACCTTGACGGAACCAAAACCGAACCGAAATGTAAATCGGGATAACATGTACACGGAGAAAAAAATATGACCAACTAATCCTGACGATGAACAAATCAAATGCGACTTGATTGAGGGAGACAGAATTCCTGATTATAAAAACCGAATTTGGCTCGTAAAAACTCAGAAATTCCGTATCCTTCAATCAAAACGCGTTTGATTCATTCATTTTTTCCTCTCCGGATGTGATACAGATGTTCTTTCAACCACGAAAGGTTGACATAATTACGCAAAATACGAGTTCATTCTACCATTCGAAAACGAAAATATAACTTATCTGCCATTGACTATACATACAACGATAAATCTTGAAGTTTCTTTTGACTCGACTCGACTTGCTTCGATTAATTTTTTCTTACGAGACAAAAATCCCGACTCGCTCCGCGTACGCGCATGCTATTCGAAATCGGAAACTTTCCGGAGCCTTGAATGCTTCGAGAGACTCGAATGCGTCGTACGAGTCGTCGGCGAGTCTCGAATGTTTTAAGAGTCTCAGAGGTCAACCATCGTCACGATATAATCCATACACACACACACGTGCACAGACGAGCGTGCACGTGTGTCTATATACTCTCATATCTACGTCTAATAGTTCACTATACATTTGTTACGAGTCCGCGGATATCGCTGGTGCGCGATCCACAGCGGTATCGATACACGTGTGGTATCGTTGATAGTAATTACCGATCGTGTGAAGGCTCCTTAACGGACATCGCGGCCCACTCGGACTTTCTTCGCCTCGAGTGCCGGTTGAACCTTTAACCGGGCTTAGCGCGAACGCTGGTACACGCGATATCGGATTTTATAGTGTGTTGTTGTTGTTGTTGTTGTTACCTCTCTTCCTACTTTGCAACGAGCAGATAAGAGAGCGAGGTGGTAACGGAAAAAATGATACCACACATATATATGCACACACATACGTGCATATATGCACACAACAGCGCGCTTTATCCTTAATCCTTTCGCTCCTTCCGGCAGTACGACGTAATCACCGAGAGTTTTCAACTTCGTGTTACTAATGGGTTACGTGTGTCTCGTGGAAAGCTACACCGATAAGTATTTTATCGGCCGATCGGAAATACACGCTCGAGAATAATCGAGCGAATCGCGGGGACGACCGCCTCACTTCGGGAACGAAATGCTTATTTACTCCGCCCGCTCCGACGCGAGTGACGTTTCGATAGCGGTGTTACATCACTTTTTAGAAGTTACGTGCCCCGAACGTCGTTAGTTTAACTCGTTAACGTCCAGAGTCCTCCTATTTATGGGCCGTTTCTATTTTATCGAATAAAACCGATCGCTAAAATAATTATTATACAGTTTATATATTTTTGGTACCTAATTTCTAGATGTATCTTTATAGCCTTCAATAAAAATGGTTCTAACGCTAATAAGGAACTTCCAGGAAATAAGCAGAACCTTTAACCTTCCAACGACAAAGTGGATTCTCAACGTATCCAGAAAGATGAGGTCGAATCCGACCCCGTGCTCTGTTTTGTTCATTTTTAATGTAATCAATCTGCAACATGGATGAAAGAAGCAGATAATAGCGCGAATTCCTTAAGGAGAGAAAACAGCGCGCGCACGCTGTGAAATAAATTAAGCTGTAGGGTCAATTTGGCCTCAGCTTACCATTAGAGAGTTAATAAATCTACTTTTCTGAAATTATAAAATTTAATTTGCCCATTCAATTTAACCTACGCGAAATAAACTGATTTTTAATTAAAAAAAAAAAAACATTCATGAGATAATTGTGGTCAATTATTATTAATTACGAGTCATAATTAAAATGGGCAGAAAATTAAAACTCCCTTAATGAGTCGATATGTTCGTCTTCGAGCGATCTTCGGGCGCGAAGACGAGAGTTACTTCGCGGTCCGAGGCGGACGCATCATATTAAAAAGAACCGGCTCTTCAAAATTTTAGTCGGTGCGATGCCTGCATTAATGCTAACGATAAAAACGAGCTATCAAGCGTCGAGAGTGTAGCATAATTATCCTGGACTGTTAGCGCGCTACGTACCACTGAAAAGTTAAAGAACAATGATGGTGCGTCCCGCCGAATGTGTTATTCTTCTCTTCGCTCGCGCTATAAATACCGAAAGAACGCGCGCGCGAACCGCGTCGCTTCTCTGTCTCCGTCGCTCAAAAGGAATATCGGACCAATCTCTCTCTCTCTCTCTCTCTCTCTCTCTCTCTTAGTCTCTCTCCCATGCTCTGAGATAACGAGCAAACGTGGAACCGTTCCTATTGCTGCGGTCAACTCCCTCTGTCACCTGCCCGGGTATTTTTACACCGGCGCGAGTATACATTCGGCAAATAATAATGACCTCACACGCGCGCGTAAGAGAACCGAAATAACGACCACCGAGCTAGGCTTACATATGCATACCGTCGTAAAGTGCCGGGGGAATATTATTAAAATATCGAGGATGGTCGAGAGACTACGGGTCACCGGTGATTTAAAGCGTTTTCGCGAGGAGGTGCGCTCGCGATCTCGGATAAATTTGCCGCCGCTGGGACGTCTCGAATTCTCCCGCCGACGCGGTACCGCCGATTCGGATTCCCTCTTCGCGAGTTCTCGATTTGGACAGAGGAACGCGAGTGACTCGCCTTATAGACGACCGGTTCTACCGGATAAATCGTGTGGTCAGTCGCAGCGGCACAATGCCGGAGCGCTCACGAATTAACTGGAATTCAGTGGAAAAATCACCGAGATTAGATATGGGTGTATAAGTAAAAGCGTGTGTCTCTCTGTGCCTTACCGCGAACTGCATCGATTACACGCACATACGCGCGCGGCAGTAAATCCGTCTAAGTGCGCGCGAAATCGCGTCCGAGCGCATAAAGACACCTTTATTCACCTCCAAGCGTGTATCCCAGGGCGTTTCTCTCCCGGTTTCGCGAAAGGTGGAAAAAGAGGAAGGAAAAAATGCGCGCATTCGACGTTACTAGTAAACGCGAACGAGCGAGAAAGAGAGGGGCCGGAGATCGAGGTTATTCCCTCGTCGGTGGAGAGAGGAGGAGAGGAACTCGTATAACTTTAGAAAGAACGATTGCGAGCGAGCGAGCAATCTCGGGAGGGGAAGGCAATGCGAAAATCGCGGAACATTGTTATTTCCGCGTGCCGCTGAGAAATTGTGCGAGCCACGACGCGGTGCATACGAGAATTGCGTGACACGGGGAGTCGGTTATGCAATGCTTATGCGATACATCAACGACGAGGGTCCTCGAAAGGCGCGGATACATGTGTACGTAGGAACGGATGGATGAACGGAGGCCAAGTGCGGAAGTAGCGATGCGACGTGCACCATCGCGAGGCGCAATCTACGGTGTGCGCCTTGCGATCGAATGTTCATGTAATGTCTCTCTCTCTCTCTCTCTCTTTCTGTAATTATGAGGTAGGAGAGGAAGTAAGATCGACGGAGACACAATTTCACGTGACACGTGAGAGTGTGTTATCGGCGACGAAAAGGTCGCGACACTTTGAACTTCAACTTCAAAAACGTATATCCGGTGTATTAATAAAAAAACTTATCTTCGGAAGGTTGAATTAAGATTTGAATTAAGATTTAACTTGAAATTTAACTTTGAATTTAACCGATTTATCTTCTGAAAATTGTAAGGCTCAGTGTCGTATTTTTTTCAAGAGATCAAAAATTAGTACTTTTTCAGCTGAATTACTTGAATAATAAAAATTAATTCATAACAAAGTTGAGGTTAACATATATACATAACATTACAAATACTAAAATATTACCTTATTTTTCTTATCAATGTTACATTTATGCATCAGTTGATCTAATAGAAGTGCCGCAGATAATCAAAAGATGTAAGTGTTAAATATGTGCATATATATACATGTATTTTGAGTATTACTATAAATTGTGATCCGGACACGGTAATTAATTCTGAGATTCATGTATGATGTCTACACATTAGTCTTCATATCTTGGTACCTCGTCGAATTTTCATTTTCAGCTTAGAAGATATTTAAGATACAAATTAAAAATAACACGTTAATCTCAAGGAATGTAACGTATAAAAAGCATCCGATTTAAACGCGAGATCTCAATTCCCGAACGGTCAATCTTTTTTTAACATCGATTAAATAACCTTTCAATATACGCGGAGTGCAAGTTCCATCGAATTCTTATTAAACTACTTTCGCTTTGCAACCCCCTTAACTGAAAATTTATTTTGAAATTTAACCAGGAAACAAAACAAATTCCATTCGATACAGATGCAATGCGAAACTTGTTGGAAAAATAAAAGTAATAAAAAATAATAAGAAGAAATGTTGCAAACTTTCTTCCCCACTTCTTTGGTTGTATGCGTCGAACTAAGTTTGCGCAACCCTGAGACTCGGTTCTTCTTATACGACGCAAACTGAATTCGCGACACGCGGGAGGAAATTCAGTTCCCGCTTCCATAATTAGACATAGATTCAAAATAATTCAAGATAAGCGAAGAGCGAGAGAAAGATATTACCCCGCGTAAATGCGATCGTCTAGTCGCGCCTGAGGGAGAGGNGAGCCGACCGGCGCGCGCGGATGAATTGTGGCAAAGTGAAACTAAAAGTGGATCGCGCAAACGACGTTTCCGCAAATAATACGACGAGTTGCGTTCGCGTCTGAATGACGCGCGGAAAAAGCGAAGGAACTCCCCGCCACTCGTCGCCGGTGAATCGTCAAAAGTGAAACACGTAAACACACTCGCCGCCTCTCATCTCGAGCTCTCGTGAGCAGCAAACGTTCGCGAGAGACGTTTCGCGACGCCAAACGCGCGCGCTGCGTGTGTACTCGACCGCGCCTCTGCATAATGCATAACATTCTTAATCGTATCACGGCGCTTCTGATCGAAAACAATCGATGTGTCGGTTCGACGCACGAAGACCCGTCGCGAAATTTTACCAACGAACGAAAGTCACGTCTCTACGGATCAATTACATTACAAGAGGGGGGGGAGGGGGAGAGAAAGCCGGGAGAATAAAAAGACTCGGCTACGGCCCGAGGCATCCCACCTGCTGCTAAACATTCCATGATGACAACGATGTTCTATTCACACACGCATGAGAGAGGTCAACGAGGCCGGGCAGCCTCGACCGGCCGAAAATCGCATTGTCGTAAATTGTCGTCAGACGTACGTAGAATGCTCGCCGAAAAGAAGAAAGAAAAAAATGCGGCCGAGCGAGACACGCGTCTGTTGATCACGAGTGCAACGGCGACGGTCGCTGTTGTGCGCGTTGTACCATCATTTTTTTTCCTACGCAGGCACAGCGGTTGCATAATTGTCATTTCGAGCAATACCGTGCCGCGGAATTACGGAGGTGTTTACCTATAAATTACGTAAGAACACGCGCAGCAGCGAAGGCGCCATCGCTACGGGAAGCAGCGATCATCGTCGTCGAGAAAATAGAGAAAGGGGAGGGGGGGCTCTGATGCTCATCGCGCTTTTATCTCCCGTCAGGACGCGATGATGTCATTAATTGCTCTTTTTTCCTCTCGACTAGCTTTTTCCTTCCAACAGGTCGCGAGACTCCTCGTCATCTCTCGCGCGTTCTCTCTCGCTCTTTTCTTTCCGATAAATTGCGTCCGATTCTCTCTCTCGCAAATTACTTAGAGTCGTCACGACGCGTAATCGCATGTATCTCGACAGAGCGATATTCCCGCGGGAACTCGCCTGGAATCCGCGTAGACGAGAGCAGACGAAACGCGCGAAAGACTGGCGTCCGTTGTCCTTTTTTGTTGTTGTTGTTGTTCGCGAGTCATTCGTCTCTCTCTCTTTCTCCAATCGGCGAAGGTCATTCGCGCGTACTGTTGTATTTACGCTTGCGTCTCGTGGACGACGATCGCGTGCGTGTCTAAGCCAGCGATGTCAAATCGACGAGAGACTAGTATTTTTACCGTAGGAAAAACAACGCGGTTTTCCGGACGACGCGACGAACGTCAGAAGTCGCGACCGACGCAAATCGGAGGTTATGTCGGCTCTGTCGCTCGCGAATCTACGAGTTCTCATCCTTCCGTCTCTCGGCGTGCCGAAGTCGTTCGCACATACGACACTCGCCGAGTTTCTCGCAGGCAATCTTGCGAGAAATGCAAGTCGGCGGGAGAGAGGACGACGAAATAGCATTAGTTCACTCACCTTTTCCTTCGCCCTGCCAGCATGTTTTTGCACTGTCTTCGCGATTAACGCGCCCTTACTCTCGGCCATGTCTCTTGAAGCGCTTGTCGGTCGGTCGTGTCAGGTCGCCGAAGGATCTCGGAGGAAACAGCCAAAGCACTTAAACTCTCTGTGTCCTTCTCTCTCTTTCTCACACTCTGCCTCTCAACTTGTCGGACGCGGCGGCGACGGCTCGCAACTCTGCGCAGGGGGGAGGCAGCGGTGCGACACCAACTCGCGAGAACAGAAACGCACGTACGGGAGCGCGGAGAGGCACTGGAAGCGCGGCGGTACGATACGTGGACGCGAGCCACCGGCGGCCATGTTGGTGACGCCACCTGTCGTGGCGCGACTTGGGCCGGCGCGTGCGCGGCGATTGTCGATCCTCGGAGTCGATTCTCTCGTGCGCGCGCGAATCGATTCTCTCGATCGTCGAGAGGTCGTCGCTTCGAGTTTCACGTACAAAATTATTACTATTGTCACTTAGACGCGAACGTCGTCGAAAACGCAGAATTAACACAAATTATTCACAGCTTGTAGTATTGAGAACAGATTACTAAATGATAGATTCATCGTAAACGCAAAGATCGCTTTCCAACAAAAGGCAAGTCGACGCGAGTCTAGTTATCTCATTATTTGTCTTTGTTTTGCATATTTAGTAAGAAAAATATTTGATATAAACTTTATGTAAAGAAAAATATAATAAATGATATAACTAGACTTGTGTCTCTTGCTAAATAATAAAGGCCTCGACAGAATGATCGACTTGTACTCTCGGTGCTTTGTATCCTCGATCTATGTTTAAATTATCTTTTCTCACTTTTTTTTATTATACAGCGATTTGTCATCAATCATAAACAGAACCGCTTCTTAGTTTAAGACTCGAAATATCAGACAGTTATCGTGTGATATTTAAAGAGCAAAGGCCCGTATTTTGAATTCTCTTTATCGAGGAAAGTGGCTGAGTGAGAACCACCTGATTGACTGAGGAATCATATTTAAGGCACTTTTATCGATGAAAGAATACAGGCGAAAGATTTAAAACATAAAACACTGTATTAAACTGATGATAAGTCAGCCATTCTGCTTCCAAACTAAATTTTATGTATCCTTCCTTAAGATAAGAGCTCTCTTTAATCGCAGTCTCTTTGGTTATACATACCCTCACTTATATATAGGTGTACACATCCGATCGATTTGGGTATCGGTCCACCGTCCGTGGTTATGGCGATAATCCGAGCGAGTCACTGCGCCAACTTCAAATAAAATTTCCATCGAACTTTTGGGAGATATAAATGAGGGTAAAAAAAAGATAAAAATAAGGGGAAAAATTTTCATCTTATTCACGCCAAAAAACAAATGATCGGGGAAGAACATTATCTTTTTTGCGACACCGTGTGTGTGTGTGTATGAACTCATTCTTCTCGAGTAAGTTCTCTCCCCCCGCTCGCTTTTACACTTAAGAGTAATAAAAATAACTAAAACTAGGTTTCTTATTCGTCAGTTGTGTGTATGCACCAGACGCACGATCATTGATTTGTAAATGGTTTTATTAATAAATTATCTTTTCTTATTTTGTGTGATGAGGATTGCTCGAAATAAACAAACGTTATGATAAAAATCCATTTTAACAACGGAAACAGACAGACAGTACACAGATGTAATATATCTGATAATAGAAGGTGATAGACAAATTTTTTTGTTTTTCGCATTTTCCCCTTACTTAAATGGTCTATCCAAAATCGCAATTGACAAAAGTGTGTCACGCATGTACGGTATGTCGTGTGCGTGTGTGTGTTGTATGTGTGTCACGTGTGTGTCGCGGTGCGCGCGGAATATTTTCTCAATTATTTATAATTTAAATTCTTAATTATTTATAATTTAACTCTTTAATACGCCTTTTCTCCGCGCGAGCCGCAATTACGAATTGCAAGATTGGAAATTTACAGATTTGGACCTGTACATGTTACATATACTCATTGTACCTAATATAAATTTGCTTTAGTCTTGGAAAAATTGGATAAGGCCATAACCAAACTGGCGACAAGGAGGCGCCAGGTCCTCGACTCTACCGTATAATTATTATTTTTATTCTTTTTTTCTTATAAAACCGATCCTCTCTCACTCGCTCGCTCGCTCGCTCTCTCTCTCTCTCTCTCGCTCTTTGCATTCTCACTTGCTACCACATTCCTTCATCCATTCTCACACGATTACGTAGTTAATTGGTTGCCCGTCCAGTTTACTCATTACAGTCTCACCATTAACTACATCATCCGATCCATCTCTGCACAAATCCTTCCCTTCTTTCTTTTTCTTATCTTACGCCCATGTATCGTTAAGTGTGTGTCGCTCTACTCGCATTTTTCCTTCGTTATTCCTTAACCGCCCAACTACGTCTAATTTTGCGTTTTCTGATCTCGGTAGAATTGAAAAGTGCGAAAGCGCGAGTGTAAATATTTGTTCCTTAAAAAATCATACTCGTAATTTAATATTAATTATAATATATTGAGATGAGAATATCCATTAACTATCATCTTCGCACTCTTCGTCATTCATCACGAAATGTATTCAGCGCAATGGTAACTTCAGAGACAGAAATTAAAGGTTAATTATAGCTTGACGCACACGATGTTGACTTTTTTGTTTCTTTAGCGATTCGTTCCAAAGACCGAGGCCTCTGCCGCTTACAGTTTACGTAATGTTGTATAAAAAAACAATTAAATTATCGACTAACAGAATTGTATACTTTGGCATACACAGGATGTCCCAGAATTATCGTATCTCCTTTCAGTCGGAAATCGTTTGATGAATGCGTGTTTCTTCAGCGAAAATTCGAGAGAAATCCGCGAGTTGTCCCAATTTTTTTTTTCAATAACGAATATCCCATCAAGACTTTTTGATTAAGTTTCCATGGAAGGAACTTCGTCTCATCTAGATATAAAACAAACAAAACTCTCGTTTTCATATTTATTATCGATCGATGTGTCGCTTTGCGCGAAAAATTTTTTCTTTTTTCCAAAGAAGAAGAACGAGCTCCTCTCTCACGCATAATATATACGAGACATATAATTAAAAGAGAATACGATAGCTCTCTGAGATGTCCTACATATATACGTGTATATATAAAAAGGGAAGAAAAAAACGAACCAAAGAATCGAGTTACATCAGCTGTACAATTGCCGTTTAAAAGTGAGATGTTACTGTAGATCATAGCAATAATTAAATTGTGATTTTCCTTTACGTTATAGTTAGAGCGTAATAATTCTTTCTCCCTTACGCGAACAATGTTCGCGAGAGTAAATAACAATAATCCTAACAGCCATGCGCGCCGGGCAGCGGCCGATCGCCGTTGGTACATACATAAAACATATCTGGAACTTAAAGCTCACTAGAAAAAAAGTCTAAGTTAGGATAACACCGTGTCCGCGTTCGCAACAACGCTTAACACGTCGATCGAGGTGTATCTGAGGAATTTCGTTTCTTCCATTCATCGGGTAAACGTCGGTCTAAACTCGCTCTCTTACTTTGTCATCGAAATCGCGCG
This sequence comes from Dinoponera quadriceps, assembly GCF_001313825.1. Lineage (NCBI taxonomy): Eukaryota > Metazoa > Arthropoda > Insecta > Hymenoptera > Formicidae > Dinoponera > Dinoponera quadriceps. The sequence continues at coordinate 241,416 of NW_014555756.1, forward strand.
ATTGAAAACGATAAGAGATATTACGATATTTCCTCTTCTTTACTTTTTTTTTACCTTTCTATCCGCTAAATCGATAGCCCCCGCGCGTTGATGATACTGAATCGTGCATTTCTTAGAGGAAGAAATGCGCGCACACGTGTGCGTTCGATATCGCTTAAAGCGATTCCCGGTTTCCTTTTTTTTTATTTCTTTTTTTCTTTCTTTCTTTCTTTTTTTGTCTTTTGACTTACTTCCCGATCCCGTCCCACCCTCGTCGGATATATACGCTCACATACACGAGCAACATATACTTCTCTCTTCCTCTCTCTCTCTTTATTTTCTGTCCCAAAAATCACAGAGGCATATAATGCACCTCGATGTATGGTGTAAACCTGTACAAAAGTTGTTCCTCGCGTTTACTCTATACTTATTTTTTTTTTCGCGGTACAATAATAATGTATTTAAAATGTAACTTATGTAACCTTAGTACTGATTAACGATGACCGCATTCCAGCGTGACCAGCCTTTGGCCGACTGGAGCTAACAGACAAATATGCTCCTTCAAGTGTAAAACTCCACTGCCTCCTTCTGCCTATTTCTGTCTCTTTCGCGCGCATACATACATACATACGTACACACGCACGCACGTACGCACACACACACACATACACAGGCTGCATACGCTCTCTCTCTCTCTCTCTCTCTCTCTCTCTCTCTCTCTCTCTCTCTCTCTCTCTCTTTCAATTTCGCCCTCTCCCTCTCTTTCACTCGCTTTCTCTTCACGATTCATTTAATATTCGATCTTCCGTACACTCTATGCAACACCACTAATACTCTAACTATATACTCTATATAAAATATCGTTAGTATAACTAAAACTGTGCTGTGTCCAGCTGGAATGCAGCCCTATTTTTATGCCAGCATCATTCATTTCCTTCCCCTTATTTCTCTCGCAAATCTACCATTCATATATCCCACTTCACCTACTCAACGGCAAATCTTTTGTTGTTACACAGACAATTTTCCTTCAGTCAATGATTTACTGATAAATTCACATCACTAACTGTAGAGTCTGTCATTGGTCGGTCGATTAGTTTGATTCCCAGCTGTTCACTCGGCGTCGCAATTATTGTTATTATTTATACGAATTTTACACTCATTCAACAGTACCAGAAATTTGCCTCCATCTTAAGTGTTCTAGTTCCCTGAATCGCCTCCGTCTTCATGTTTTCTTTTCTTTCCTCGTGCAGGTGACAATTCTGTACAGAATTCAGCACCGTTGTAAAAAGCAATGAAAGTCAGCCAATAGTAAAGAATACGAGATGTGAGTGAAGATCAATTTCGCGGATATAATGCGAACGAATTCCCTCCTCTTATTCGCTTCGTTACGTTAAAAGAAACTACATCGTGCTAACCTCAAAATCCTAAATAGAAACGATAGCGAGGAAGTAAGAAAAATTCAAAAAATCTCGTACCTTCCTCTTCGTCCTGCTCTTCGTCCTCGTTATCTTCATCATCGTCTTCTTCTTCTTCTTCACCCATATAATCCTCCTCGTCAGTGTCATCCTATCATATTGACATATTTATTTTTAATCACATTGAAAAACTGGGTCGTGTTGTACTGTAAGCCATAGAATAACTTACACACACGTTTTCATAATTACGTTACGGATAATGAGCGTCTAATGAGCGAAACAACTCAATGAACGTACTGTTCATCCCTAAGCATGCTTCGGTATCACATTGTGGACGATTGCAGTTCCGCATTATAAATTATTTAAGATACAAAGCGAACGAAACTCACTTCAAGGTTGTCTTTGTAGACTACGTCTAATCCTGGTTCTTCATATTCAGCTACGAAATCATCCTCTTCCTCGTCTGAAACTATAATTTCAATATAAGTACACGTTATTACCATCTACAATTTTCGTAATTATTGTAATATCAAAACACTTTCTCAACCAACCGTCTTCGCTTTCTTCTTCGTTAGCGTCGCCGTCTCCGTCTTCGTTACCGTTGACTTCGTCGTCCTCGCTTTCATCAACTTCGTCATCGTCAGCGTCAAATCTGAAAATTAACAGAAAAATCAATGATTGATTGGTTTGCGAAGAGAAAAACATGATTTAGCGTGCTGCCGGCTCTCTGTACAATTTCATACCCGTCAAGATATCGTAAGCTAGGGATCAGATTGAAGACTTTCTCTCTATAATTATCCATATTTGTCACTTCATTGTTGAAGAGATCCAGGCTCTTGAGGTTCTTGAACTCTTTCTGAAATATACAAAAGGACCTTGCGTTAGCGCGATTGTCGTTTATTTTACTTGACGACGACGAATAGGCGCCTCACGAGGCACGTAACAAGCGTGAGAACTTACCAACGGCTGTAGCGTGTCAAGATCTTTGATCTTGTTCCCACTCAGATTCAGATGAGTTAATTTGGGACTCGAATCGAGCAGATTTAAACCGCCCGAAATCCGATTGTCGCTCAACTCCAGCTGCACAACAGAACGACATTTTGCCTTTACATCATGTGAAAGGAGAAAGAGAGAGAGATTCGCTCTCTCACGATAAATGGAGTTACGCATCATTAATGTATCCTTCTCAAATCGTGCTCAATATTTAGACATTCTTTCAACATTCAACAACAACCATCGCGTCGGAGTATTTACTTTGCGATAAAAGCGTACATACGTACCTTCTTAAGACTGGATAACTTTGGGAAGCCTTTTAGACTGGTAAGACCCACATTGATGAGACTTAACGATTCTAGGGAGACAAACTCGCTTGTCAGACCCACGATTTGCGTACTCCGACAGTTATCAAGAACAAGCTCCTTGATCTAGAACAGAGAAATGAGACACATACAGCGCGTGAGTCACTGGAATCACCTATAACTATTTACATTAACAAACAAGAAAACCGGGAGGGAGAACCGGTCGTCGATCGTTTAAAGCAGAGCACAACATGCATATGCGATATACGATAGAACAAAATGCCTCATCATGTCGCGCGGAAAATTGAAACGGATCGTGCAATTTTCCAGACTGGTATTTATTAAATTACTCGTGAGCGCGAAAACGAGCGCGCGGCACACGCACGTACAGGGCGTCCCGATCGGGTACGAACGTCGACCGATCGAAATCCGTATCATCGTGGCCCAGTAGCGCGGCACGTATGGCACTACTTTGCGCGGTATCTCTCGTAAACGAGAGGAAAGAGAAGATGGATCGCCGAGGGAAAGAGAGAGAAAGAGAGAAGGCAGGGTAAAACGGGCAACAGTCGAAAAAAGTCGGCCGGCGTCCTTACGCTAAAATTCAAACGAGCGATAAGCTTTCGCGGGAGATGGGCTATTTTATTGATCGAAGAAAGAGAAAGGCGAGAGGGCGAGAGCGGAGCCGGAAAGGAGTCAGTGGGGTGGAGGTGCGGGGTGACGAGGCGTGCGCGCGCGCTCTCTCTTTCTCTCTCTCCGGCTGGAGAGAGAGAGAGAGAGAGAGAGGGAAAGGAGAAAGGGGAGGAGGCGTGACGGTAAGCGGAGTGCATGCCGCGTCTTGTTTAGCGGCGTCGGAAAAGCCGGCAAGCGACAAGCATGGACTGCGGCACGCGACGCCGAGTACGAGAGGTGGGGGGAAGGGGGGTATCGATATCTCGTTGCTGGAAGAAGTATCGATGATGCTTCCGCCCTATCGATATCTCGGTGTCGCATTTGCTTTTTTTCGTTTCACACCGTCGATTCTTGCTGCTTGATCCGCATTGAAAAAATGGCCGTTCCGTTTTGGCGCGTTTTTCCGGTCGGGTTTTCGGAGCATCTCGCCAACGACACGATCCCACCTCCTATTCTCCTTTCCCCCCTTCCGTCTTTCATCGCTTGTGATATCCGAAGGAACAAATGACGCAATGGATGCGCTTCTCCGGATACTTGATGCGCCGCGTCACGAAATCCGCACGTCGCGTGGTAAATTTGCATAACGAGGTAACACGGCGTCTCAGGGCCCCCGTTCCACGAGCATGGCGATGAATCAAATCGATTGGATGCTCATTGAACGTTTAGTTGAATTTTTGCGGGCGACCTTGTTGTCAGGTTTCCGGTCACTATTCCTCGCATGTGTGTGTGTTTGTGTGTGAATCAAGATATTCCTCGTACATCTACACTCTGTTATGCTTTTCGTCACGTCCACCAGGGACATATGCCTGACGCCGATCACGGTGGTGGGCATCGTTACGCGAGTCATAGGAGCGGATCAATGATAGTCACGCAGAGGGCAAGGAGGGGCACCGCGTACGTGTCACGTCGTTGAACTTTTCGAACGACGTGACATTTTCGATTTTGCAATCGTCGCGCTGCAGGACCGAGAATCAGTGACCAACGAACTTCGAAATTACCGTACGCATTGCGTGCACACATACGCGCGTGCAAGAGACCACGCACGAGACGAAATTTTTCTTTCCACATATGTATTATTTTTCCCGTGCAAAATCCCTCAGCAATTTCACGTGAGTCGGCGTAAAAACACGAAAGTCCGCGCGTCAACAATTCAAAAAGCTTCGCGACGAAGCACGGTAAACGAGAAGCGAGATGATAACGGGGGGGAGGGGGCGCCCGGCTTTGCGCCACACCCTAGCTACGGCTCTGCGAACGCCCACGCACGTACGAGCGGGCGACGCCGCGTGGACGATGCGGCGGCGATGCACCTGAGAAAGTCGGGCGATGCCGGCTGACATCGGCCGGGCACGACGACGATGAGGCGCGAACCACGGCGGTACTATGTATATAACGTCGCGTCGCGCCGCCTCGACGGAAAAAAAAGCAGAGTGCGTACATGCGTACGTGCGCGTGACTCCTCCGCCGTGAGTCTCGGCGGCGGCCGGCCGGAGTCACCACCGACGACGGAGTGGACTCGTCCAAGATGGCGATGCGGTGATTAGCGGGCGACATATATACACACGCACACACACCATGAAGCGCGCGTGGTGCGTACCCACGCGCCGGGACGACGCGATCGACGTATCGGCGTCGCGACGCGTATTCTCTCCCTTTTTCATCTCCGGCAGGCGGAAGTGTGTCCTCCGTCTGCGGAAGAGTTCCGGCGCCGCGGCATAATGGCGACATCCAGCCGTCCGCGTGCACGCGCATCTCTCATGGCGGAACGAGCGGTGTGCGCGCGCGCGGGAGCAGCGAGCGAGCGAGCGACTGTTTCATTTACATAACGCGGCGCCGAGGTGCGCACGCGCGCTCTTCGCGCGATCTGCCGCGCGTTTTCGCTAATCGGGACCGTCGTGGCGACGCCTTGACGTTAGAAAATACAACGGCTAAGTAGTCATGTCCGTCGAATTATAGTTTCCACGTTTCAGGATCGCGCGAGACGATCTCCGTCGACGTCGCGAGAAACGAACATCCCGCGAGACGAAGTCGCGCGTTTCATTTCGCGACTTACTAGGAACTCGCCGATGATTGACGGACTTCCGAGATTCTCTTCAATGTCGAGCGGAAATGCTTTTTCGTTAAGAACGCATCGTGTGCTCACGTGGCCGAAAAGAACGCGAGGAGCTGATATCAAGATGGCGAATTAATACTTAACTCAAATTATTATAATTATTTGTGACAAACTTGTCATATTAATAATTGATACGAGTTTTCGAGATATACCTGCTCAGCGCCGACGGAACCGACTAAGCCGGGCGATGGAAAGGAGAGGGAGAGAGAAAGGGAGAAACTAGACGCGTTTTCGGGGCTCGCTCGAAAGTGGTACCACCTCGTCGCGGCTTTTTCACTCCGATCGATGTCACACCGATAGCAGAAAGATTCCCGGAGAACGATCATTGTCGACGAGCGGGCGGCACGGCGCACACCGGCGGTCTCTCGCACGCGCATCATCGCGCCGTAAACGCTTTATCGCTGACAAGAACAACGCGTTCTAGAAAGGAAATTTCCTAAGAGACATGCTGTAAACTGCCGTCGGTCGCCTGTTGGGTGTGTGTGTGTGTGTGTGTACGTCTGTCCGTGTGCATTCGCGAGGATTTTCACGGATGCGAGTACAGGCATGATCGATCGTCGGCCGCGCAATTAATCGGTTCTCCTCCATTCGGCCACGATTTATTCGCAACCCCCGAAGTCTCGACGCAGTTCACGCACCGCGGAAACGCGTGTGCTCTTCTGCCCGCGTTGGTATACCTGCGACCGACGCTTCTCGCATTTCCACTCCTCTCGGCGATTATTCTCGCGAGGATCGATCGATCGATCGCGAAAAACGACACAAAGTAGGTACACGCTGCGAAATCTCGTTATCGCACCGGCGTGTGTCAATCGGCCGGCACTTTTTCTTATTTCCGGGGGGAAATGTTGCCGGCGGCGGTTATTGTGTGTGTGTGAAGTTCACGACGGGATCACGCGTACGCATACTCGGTTCTCTTCGCAATTAGTCGCGCCTAATTAACGGGCACGCCACGCGGGCGTTAATGGAAAATGCGGCGCATTTCGCCGGAAAATCGACCGTCGAAGTATCCTCTCTCTCTCTCTCTCTCTTTCCTCGCTCAGTCGCATTAATCTCTGTCGCATTTCGCGGCCTGCGACTCTCGCCGGTAAGAGCCTTCTTTGTTATTCTCGGGTCGTGTGTTCGCCCCGTGAATATCTTATCTCGCGAGCATGAACCTGTATAAATATATTTATCGGTACGATCGATCTGATTTGACGAATTTACTCGAGGAACGCACATAGAGAGAAAGAGAGTCTGCTGACCACGGATCGGATATAAATCCATCCCGGCGGATATCTCACGGCGGGTTTCGTTGTCGCGCGCGCGCACACGCATCTGACACGCGACTGACGCGCGCGCGAGATTTCATCAATCACTTACGTAACTTATTATTACACTGTGCGGTCATGTCGGTGGGCAAACGAATTTCTAAGTCTTCGCGCCGACGATAACTCGACGATTAACTCGCGGCAATCGCGGCGTGATTTTTCTCCCTCATATGCACGAACAACAATGGTGCGTCGTCGGAGTGATTCATATTCTCGAGCGTTACATTATAGCGAAATCATCATCGCTGCCATGTAGTCCGTCACGCGAGTGCGATTTCTGTGTGCGTACGCGCTCGTCCGAATTTTTATCGGCGATTTCGCATCAGTCGATATGTTTAATAGCTTTGAATTCTCGATATCGGAAGAGAGAGAGAGAGAGAGAGAGAGAGAAAGAGAGACATATGCGCGAATCTGTAACTCAAAGAACGGGCGGATTCCGGTGAGAAATTCAACCGGAATCAATCGGCATCACGATCTCCGTTGGGTTGGGTGTTAACCCATTACGGCGCTCGCGTGCCTGCATGCGTGTGTGTACGTACGCAAAATACATCGCGCATACAGGTGCGCGAGCTGGTAGACGACGAAACGAGAGTATTTCGCACGTCGAAATGCAACTAGTGACTAGCCGCTATTTAATTTTCGCGACCGGATAGCAAGAGGAATTTTTACGAGGACGCGACTCGCGCGGACCGTGCATCCAGCTGTGGGGCACGCACGGCGAAGTTGGCGTATGTTCGAGTTTCATCATTACGTCAGAAATCGAATCGAACGCGCACACACCTCGTCTGTTGAGTCTGTTAACGCGCGGAAGTGAAATCGCGCGACAAAATATATCGCACCGCGTGTGTAACCGGTGCCGCGCGTAACACGACGAAAGAAAAGAGAGTGTGTGCGTATGCGTGTGAGTGAGTGAGTGAGTGAGTGAGTGAGTGAGTGAGAGAGAGAGAGAGAGAGAGAATTGTGTGTGTGTATGTGTGTGAGAAGAGAGAGACACAGAGAGGGAACTCGAGTGAGATCGATTATCCGCAGATACAAAGTCAAGCGACGAAGTCACCGCGAGAGATCCACCATTAATTGCAGGGAACACGCTGCTGGTGCGCGCACGACGCGCGTATCTGTGATCGCGCGCGTCTCACTTTTCACGCTACCAGAAAAACGACCGCCTTTCGTCGAAATTACCGTCCTCGTCATAATCATCGTCGTCGTGTCGCTGTGCTCTCTCTCTCTCTCTCTCGCGCGCGATCGGTGTAACGCGAAACGTATCTCCTCGCGACGCGATAAGAGCGAGGCAGCGGCGAATAAACGATCGCGTACGTATAAACGCGCGCGATTAAGGAACACGCAGCGGCGACACGTAACCCACCGCGTCGCCGTGCACTGGCATTTCGACAGAGCGCGGCGATCTCGCGCGCATCGTTGTCGCCGTGCTGCTCGATCCCTTGCGCCCGTGTAGCGTTCACCAAATTTCTCACTCGCACGAGCGAGCGAGCGAGAGAGACGGACGCGCGCGGGGAGAAGGACGAAGAAAACCGAGACGCGAGCGAGAGAGAAAGACGTACAGCGCGTCACGATGCCGATCGCCGCGCGAGATCACTTCCGAGGGCGAGAGAAGGCGATTGGTCGCGTCGTCGATCGACGCGCGCGGTCGCCTCTCGTGAGAGTGAGAGAGAGAAACCGAACGAAATAGAACGACGTACACGCGGCGAACGAACAGGCTGAAAGGGAGAGAAAAATATCGGGGAAGAAATGGAGCCACTCGGAAGGATGTAGGCAAGCGACGTGCGGAGTGCGTGCGAAGGTGCGAGAAAGAGAGGGAGAAAGGGGGATCGAGAGAATCGAGAAGCCTCTCCAACGCGCCATGCCCGTTGCTCGTTCGCGGCCATCGTCAGTGCGTGCATATGCCGTGTCCCGGTCGGAGACGACCGTCCACGGGACCGACGGCGGCCACGCGGTCGCCGTCAAGACGAAATGCAGAGAACGAGGCGAACAGCAGACAGAGAAAGAGAGAGAGAGAGAAACAGAGCAGCGCGCCACATTGTAGCGAATGCGTGGTGTTGTCGCCGCGCGGCCACCAAAGCGCGAGAGGCAACACGGCGATTCTGTCTTTTCTCTCCCTCTCTCTCTCTCTCGTTCTTTCTTTCTTTCTCACCGTCCCTCTTTCGCGGCAACGGCGAACGCCGCCGCCGACTGTTTAACTCGGTCGTGCGGCGGCCGCAAACCGCGAGGACCCAGGCGGTAACGACAACAACGCAACGCGACGCAACGAGAAAGAGACGATGACAACGACGGCGACGCACATCGTCGCGTGGCACAGGCACGCGACGCGAGCACCGCGTAAATGCGTGGGTTCTCCTGTGCACGTAATAAAGGAGCGCGTGCGAATCGCAGAAAGAGAGAGAGAGAGAGAGAGTACACACTCGAGAGAAACACACATCGGGCGAGAAGACGCACAACACCGGGGTGGGAAGGGGAGATAAAGATTGAACGCAGCAAGCGAGAATGAAAGAATACTGAAAAGATGTGCCTTACGTCGCCGGGGTTTCTGCCCCGCTTCTCGAGCTCTATCCGCTTCTCCATGGCCGGCACACAGTCCCAAACCGCTCTCTCTCGCGCTGGCTCCTCGTTCCGCCGCTTCGTACGCGCACACCGCGAATCGCACACCCGCCGTACGTCCGTACGTCCGTCCGTCCCCACCGCCTCCTGCGTCGCAACACCACCAACTACGTGCCAGCAACCTTGCTCTCTCTCGGGCCGGGAATATAATATGACGGACGGACACAGCCGAACCACGGTCGGTCACCGGACAGTGCGCGGACAGGGAGCCACCACTGCTGCTGCTGCCGTGCGTGCGTGCTCGCTCGCTCACTCGCTCGCTCACTCACTCACTCGTTCACTTGCTCGCTCGCTCGCTCGTTCGCCCGCCTGCTTGCTTGCGTGCGTCGCGCGTTCGTGCGTGCCGGAGAGAGCGAGAGAGAGAGGGAAAGAGGGACGACAGATAGAGAGGGGTGGGAGAAAGAGAGAAGAGCCGACGACCAAGACACCGCGGTTCGATTCCGGCCTAGGCCCTTACGTGCCGCTCTCTACGTGTCTCTACGCTCCGACTCACCGGACTGGCGCGGCCCCCACACACAACAACACAAACCGCACCGGAGGCGGGAAACGCGACACATGTCTGGCACTACTTTCGAAGCGGCCAATCCGAATGCTCGGCGCGGTCGCCGCCATCTGCCGGCGTCGCGGCGGAAGCGGCGTCTGAGCGCGCCTCTTTTTGAAGCCGTTTCGAACTGTTGCAGGAGAACCGACGTGATTTTCTCACAGGAGCCGCGCCGTACTAGGGAAAAGAAGGAGTACGTGCTCGCATCGCGGACGCGAATCACGTCTTCTTCCGACCGGAGAGAAGAAAGAGTCATATTTACACTCGGTTTTCCAAATCACTCGATCGTCTCGAGTTTTAGCACGTGGAGAGGAGCATGCTGACGAGCAAAGAGAAGAGCGAAGGTACGCAGAGAGTCGCGCGCGCGCGACAGAGATAGTCCCGCGCGGAGAAACCCTCTCGCGCCGTCCGCCTTCGCCAGGTGCGGAGACTCCGCGCGCGCGAAAGGTTGAGATCAATATGCGCCCATTGATTGCACCGCTGCTGCGACGCTACTGCGTCGACCTACCTCGTCGGGCACGTCCTCTCCTTGGCTCTCTCTCTCTCTCTAAACTCCCGCGAGCTTAACGCGTCGCGAACGCGTCCGCCCGTGTTACGTTCGTCGGCGCGCATTTCCACCCGCATCGTCGTCGAGCGAGTGATCATCACAAGCCAATCCGCCGGATAACAGTTAGTTATATCGATGAAGACAGTGACGGATCGATCGGGACTCGGAAGCGAGGCCCTCGATCGCTCTCTCGACGTGAACGTCAACTAGCCGTAACGTGTATTAACATTCTAATTTCCCGCTCAACAATGTAAATACAGTACAATGCGCGTGTATGTTGCGTAACAGTTACATTGTTTAGAGAGAAATGATAACATTGACTGCGGTCAGAAAACACAAGTGAGTAGTCAATGATTATTGGTCTTTACTGTTAGATCCCTAAATCTAAATTTAGACCAATTATGTTGACGAATTGCTCAACCGTTGTACAATCGTTAGGTCTTCTGAACGCAACCATTGATGTTGTGTTATTCTGATGCTTGGTGGTCTCAATCGTCCAGCTTTCAAGGCGATTTTCAGACTATTGTTCGTCCCTCCTCTCTGTTTCGCATGAACAATGCATAAATATGTGGATCAGCAGGTAGAAAAAATTCAATACGAGCGCCTTGGCTATGAGCGACAAACGGATCGTTGCTAAAACGATCGAGCTGAGACGAGAAAGGGGAACGCGGTGGAAGCGACTGTGGTCTAAAAATCGCCTGGAAAACAACTCCAAACGTCGTTCACTCGCCGAAGAACGATCCGGAAGTAGGCATTGCGTAATCGTCGAGCGACAATCCTCCGCAACGATCGTATTACGTATATTTCTGCATCAACCGAAGCCGAGTCGCGGGAACCGATCTCGATCGGTCTCGATTGTTCGATCGTGTTTAGATTGAACGTAACTACGATCGAACAAAAATCGCCGAACGACGAAAGACGAGATCCACCGAAATCCCGGTTAACGAGATCACATTATATGATGTTACATGGTTGACTAGTTTATTAGTCCTAAGGGCTGTTATTTATACACCGAAGAACTCATTTCTGCATGATGATGCGCGCGTGCTCATGAGAGATCGGGAGGAGAGGGAAAAAGAGAGAGAGAGAACTGAAAATGCAATTTAACCGCGTACGCGTGTGTACATCTCATTAACAGGAATAGTCACTCGCGTTGACCTGCGGTCGCGCGCCCGACGATTTACCTGTTAGCGACCGTCTTTTAACCTGCCATTTCGCGGAAGATAAGTATGCGGCTGATACACACCGAGAGAGGTATTTTCTCTCGACGGGAGGCCACTTTCGCACATTCCGCAAACACATTCGAAGTACTATTTCTGGAAAAGATACGTCCCTTTTTTGTTGAGTCCGTTCTGATATTTCCACATCTCTCTCTCTCTCTCTCTCTCTCTCTCTCTCGCCTTGTGGTTCAATATAGTCTCGCCAGAATTTTTCTTCCATGCGCTAGACCGAGGCAAAGAAAAAAAGAGTGAGAAAGAAGAGGAAGAAAACGGAGCTTGCTAAATGTGTCGCGAGTTACTGCGCTCACTTCATTCATGAAATCAATTTCTTGCACATTGTGCATACACACACACACACACACACACACACACACACACACACACACACACACACACACACATATATATATATGCACACGCACGCGATATCGAGTAGCCTGATCGTTCTCCTCGACCAACCTAAGAAACAGCAAGTATGTATACACACTAATGAAGATCCGCCTAAGTCGCGCATGGATTGCGCGCGTGTCGCCGTGTTCGTGCGACCAATCAAATTACACAGCTATAAATAGAAGCCGCTGTGTTTCTTTTTTAATCCCTCTTTCTCTCTCTCTCTCTCTCTCTCTCTCTCTCTCTCTTTCGTTCGCTCTGTCTGCCCTTCTGCGCAGTGTCAAGACCGTGCGGTTGCATTGCTATTTTCACGTTCACGCTCCGGTTTCCACCTCCTCTTGGGCCTCTAATTTTTTTTCATCATTATTGTTACTCAAGCAGAGCGCACAGTGTGTGTGTGTGTTCCGCGAATATTCTGTGTACGCAGAGTATATACCTGAGGATAGGAGCATTGCCTGAACATCACACGTCATTGTCGTGAGAATGAATGATTTCAGTTTGCTAATTAATAGTCACCGACGAGTCGTCGACCTTCTCTCCTAATCGTCCGCTTCTGCACTTCGCTTGTCCCATTGGGGCTCCGAGTACAGGGGAAAGGGCACTTGCACCGTGAACTGAAACATTCTACGATATTAAAACGCGGAAACAACTATGGGAAAATATCGAAGTGAAAGAGATAGGAATGAGTTACGAGAAAGTCGCCGATTCCCATCGAAAACATTTATTGTGAAAAAATATATGTATATACATATATATATATATATATATATATATATATATATATATATATATATATATACATATACATATATATATGTATTTACATTCATGTATATCTTCTTTTCATCACTATCTGTATGTCATAAATCGCGATAAACAATCCCTTTACATTGAGCAGCAACCGTTTTAACTCTAAGAATACTGCAGCTAAATGTACAAGATGAAAAAAAAAAGGAAAAAAAAAACAGACGTACGATCGTAGATCACGCGAGTTCGATTAAGTTACGTTAAAAATACATTTTGTACATTTAGAACGCGCTCGTTTCCTTCTTCTTCTTTCCCCTTTAACGACGTGGCTATTGCAACGCATATCTAGGAGCTTCGTTACCGCTTATATAGCATGCATTCTTATGTTAAATTAGTCGTAATATGTCATCTACACAATTGTCAGCTAACGAAGACGCCTTTTAAATAAAAAGACACACGATCGACATCGAAACGATAAATAAACAATTATCCAACACGATATATGCTCGCTACATTTTAATTTATACAAATTATTCTCCATTTTACAATTCGCTAATTTATTTTAAGTTACACGCTAATGTGACTCACGAGGTTTCATTAAAAAGTTATTATTCTTATGCTTTTTGAAGGTACAAGGTGTCTCAATTAAGATTGCGTTTCTCTCAGAGATATATTTTTTTCTGGGAGCACGTGTGTGTATGTGTGTGTGTGTGTGTTATGTATAATTAAAAACGAAAATTTATAAAAATATAACATTATCCTTATTCTTTCTTTCTCCCTCTATTGCGCGTGTCACTTTACAATGCTTAAAATTAATTCCGGGCATATATTTTACATAGAAGTCGCTAATGGACTATAAAGTATTCATTCTCACGTGTTCAAACACAATCATTTTCACAGGTAGTAATGACCAGGTTAACGGGTTAATTTGATGATAGGCTTAATGTAAACGGTGCAAAAACGTCGCTCAATCACTACCTGTAATTTGCTGCGAAACGATTGCGAACACGAACAAAGAAAGGAAGTGAAAAGAGAAAAAAAAAAGAAAAGAAAAGACATGATGTTTTCTTTAAACTTCGTTGAAGCACAATGCTTACACCTATACAAAATTGCAGATTCAATAATAATATTCCAAGCTAAATTACAGTTAAATTAACATTATAAAAAATAGACTTACGTACGCATGATGAACGAGTTAAGAGAAACACACGGTGTTTTTTTTTTCCCCACCAAGTATATTATATTGCGCAATAATATATATATCTATACACGAGCCACGACGAGACAGCCGCGCGCGCGCGCGAGAGAATTTCCTTCTTATATGCGAAAACACGATCGTGAAGGTAGTTCTATGCGTTCACCCTCCCCCCCGATCGATTGTAGAGATCATTCTCAGCGCGCGAATCTCGAGGAGACGAGTACAATGATACACTCCATGCATGCGGCGACGAAATAAATGATCAATCTTGAGAATCTCTCACATTTCCCTCCCTCCGCGAATACCAAGGGACAACTTGACTCGAGAGAGAGAGAGAGAGAGAGCTGGTTCATCAAGGTCCTCCTCCTCCCACGAGAAGTCCCGCGGCCGTCTCGCGAGCACCGCCTCACATCCCGAGCCTATCCTAACTAACCTGCGTAATCGCCTGCTCGCGACGGCCGTCGCCGAGCAAGCGCGACCTGCGGCTCTTCACGTCCTGCGACGGCGCCGCTTTAATCTGTATATGGCAAACGGTCTTCGGGCTCTCGGCGGCGTTGCCGACGCTGCCCTGCTGCTTCCTCGCGATGTCCGGGAAGGCGCAGTTCGCCTTTCGCTTGAGCGCGCTGGCGTCCTGCCGCGACGACGGGGCAGCGAACGACGAGCGGGTCTTGCGCGGCTGGTAATCCGGCGTCGCCTGCATCTTCTCCAAAGCGGTGCGCAGCGGCAGCAACCCGACCGCGAAGGGGATCGCGTTGTTGGGCGAATAAACGAGCGAGTCCGTCGTCTCGTTGTTCTCCTCATCGCTCAGCTTGTCGGACCGATCGCCCCAGAGGGCGCGGTCGATGCCGCCGATCGTGTCGAACTTCACCGGCGAGACGGGGCTTCGAAACACCGTCCTCGCGTATCCTTCGGCATCCTCGCTCCTGACTCCGCCGCTCGTCGTTCTCGACTCCTCCACCGCCTTGCCGCTCTTCCTCACTATCAGCTTCGAGCTGCTCCTCCTGTTCTTCAAGCTCCTCTTCACGGCGGACTGCAGCTCGACGTGCTGATCGGGCACCTTGCGATCCTCCCTGCCTTTGCGTTTCGCTTTCGCGCAACCGGGTTCCGCCCGGTTGGGGGAGCTGCCTTTCTTGAACGGCTTCTCGGTCGCCGCGACCTCATCGCTCTCCTGCTGATTCAGCCGCGTGCTCCGTCTCAGGACCGGCCTCGCGTTCGACTTCTTGCAACCGATCACCGTGTGCTGGTCGCTTATCGTACTACCTACTATGGACTGTATGCTCTCCGTGCTCAGGCTCAAGATGTACTCGTCGCTCTCCATGTCCAGGGAGGTCAGCAGAGTGACCGGCACATCGGACGGCTCGTCCAGCAGATCAATCGAGTCCGTGGAGGGCGGCGGGGTTGGCACTAAGTTGCATTGTGTGTGTACGAGCTTGTGGCGCATCTCGTCGGCGGACTTGCGCCGCTTGTGCGTGTAAACCTTGACGCATTTGCCTACTTTGCTAAAAGGAACGTCCGCGCTGCTCTCGAGACGGTGCTCGTCGTCTACCCGCGGGAGGCGAGACGTGGAGCAGCAGGAGGAGGAAGAGGAGGTGGTGGTAGTTTGATCGCTTACCTCGGAAAGATCACAGCATTGTTCGTAGAGCATAGGTTTTAAGTCGTGACTATTATTGCAGTAAGTAATTGCGTCTCTATTGCCGCGTGCGCATCCCGTAGTTTGTACTTGGTTCGCGTCGCTTCGCCAGTCGACGCTGATCTCGGGCATCGAGAACGACGGCGTCTCCGCGACGACTTTGTCGCTCCCGACGTCGAAGAGCTCCGGCTCCTCGTACAACGTGTGCTCGGACTCGTGCTCGGTGTCGTCGATCGCGTCGCTCTCCAAAGACTGACCCTTGATCGAACACACGTCGTTATTGCTGTTATCGGCGGCGCAGAGCGATGCGTTCTCCATGCTCAGCTTATCACATCTGACACGGACGTAATCGTTCTCCGTGAGCGAGCTGTTCGCGACTTTGAAACTGCCGTCTCCCGTCTGCTGCTTCAGGCAAGTTGTCTCGAGGTTGTCCAAGATCCTTTTCGTGCCGACGATCGTGTCGATCACGGACACCAGTTCTTTCACCTACAGGGAACATGGAGCAGGTCAGATTTCGCGTGTCAAAATCACACTGTGGTCGGCATGGCGATATTTTACATTGCACGTACTTTGAAAATTTTCGCCGCGTCGAGCAGGGACGACAAATATTGATGGGACACCGTGGTTTCTCCGCAATACATGAATTCGACCATGGCCTTCAGAATTTCAAAGTCCAAGTCTTTTAAAAGTATAATCGGCTCTTGCCCCAAGTCTTGCTGTAGTATTTCCTATGGCGGGACAACGAAAAAAAGGGAATATCGCAAAGAAATAACAAAGAGACCGAGAGAGAAAGATAAAGAGAGAAAGATAGAGCTAAATGTAAATGTATAGATGTAATTTTAGACGTTAATTTTAATCCTTCAACCGCGCACGACTCGAATTATTCCTCGCATGCTTTCGACACTCTCCGAACCAAGAGCGAGCAAGTTGCAGGTGAATGAACGCACTTGCGCCGCTGAGAGCAGTTGAAGGATTAATATTCAGTCGTCGATGTGCTTTTTAAACTGTCGTATGAAGATTATTTCGCGCGATATTGATTTCCGGCTTATTTGTACACGAAAAGAGGTAATCACATCATGCAAGCAATTCTGTATTTCTCTATATAGATTTGTCGCATACACGAACAATGAGACGATAAACGTACTCTCGGAAAATAGAGACACTCGAGCGTACATACTCTACCCTTAGATCATATGAGTTAGTTATTTAATACCTTTCTAAAGAACGGCTGTGTCGTGTTTGAAAACTGTATAAAGTATGCCCTTCGAGCTTGGTTTCTTCGAATGTTTGTAAAGAACTAACGAAATTCCGAATACGCAAGGCTTTCTTTAGTTTTATACGAATCTTATATTATCCCTGCAAAATCGTTCTGCCATAAATACACTTTTCCTCCAGATTTTGAAGTGGGTATTATAAGAAATTTCATCATGTTTACGTAATAACAGGTGAAAAGAATCGTGAATGCTCAAACTCAGTAATATTTTTGCTGATAAAAATTAGTTACTCTCTGTGTATACATGTTTTTTTCGGGTTTTAGTGATAATTATCGTCCTCTTCTATAAACGTCAAACACAGTTTTCTCTCGTGGTATGCATTATTAGGACCCCTTGAAACAACGCACACTGTATAAGCCTGTCACATTGTACATTCAAATAATTTTAAATCATTGAAATATGAAGAAGAGATATTGTTCCTCTAGTGTTTCTGACAGTAGTAAATAATTTCTGTTTCACACGTTTTCAAAAATATGGTACATAAGGAAGCTGTCTATTCGTTAAATTAAGACGATAAGTGTGATTATTAAAATATAAGGTCGAATTATCATTACCTTGCTTCATCGAGTACAAACAATTAAGGAGTTCCATTTATCATTAAATAATTATATAGATAAACAATAAAAAAACAATTATAATAGAGAATAAGAGATCCTTAAAGCTCATTCAACAAAATCTTAATGATACTGCTCAGTCATCAGCAGATCTGCAAGGAAAAATAGAGATGCGTATCGAAATATTAATCAACATATTTCACAATGAGAGTGAAATAATTTGCTCTGCAACAAGCATAAATAAAAATAAATTACTCCCCCTCCTTCCACTTTTACATAATACTTTTCAAGAATCTTTTTGCACTATATCTATGAAATATATATCATGACTATTCTATTAAAACTGTATCTTCAGCTACAACAATAACTTATAAAAGCTTATGTAGACAGAGAAAGGAATGTTTCAATGCTTCTTGTTTCAATGTGATAACACTTAATGATATGTTTAAGAAATATAGAGAATGAGATGCTAATGGAGTATATAATACCATCATCACCAACATCTGTTAATATTGATACATGACATACCAATAAGGTAAATACATTTACGTAAAAGATACGCGCTGATGGTCAAAAAGAACCAATGAAATCCAAGTAAAAGAACAATTAAACTAGCATATTGAATATACAGATTCCGTTTTCAAAATGCACATAAAATATGGATATTAAACCTACAGTCTATTTATTCTTTCCACAAAGTTTGCATACATACCTCGAAGTATACACTATTCGAAGCTAAAACCAGCTTGTGAACACGTAGTTTTTGTTCGTCGCAGATCAATGTGACATCGACTAGAGCCTGACGTGCCAACAGACCACTGAATCTTTCCGTAATATATCCAGCATGGCCCGCCCACTGCAAGACACAATCCTTCGGTATCTCAACCATGGCTACACCTATAAAATATACATACAGAATTAGATCTATACTCACCAAATACATATATAAGAGGTAAAAAAAAAAATGTGAGAGAGAGCCTGAAACTCAAAGTTGTTCATTGAATATTCATATAAAAGTTGCGAATAAATTTCTCAAGTAAAACCTCCATCTTTGCTCGCTTCGTTTTTTCACCAGTATCTACAAGCCTTAAGCTAAAAGGATGCCCAAGTTCTGTACACATCAGCACTAAACTTACAACTTTTTGTCAACGATAAAAAAATCTTAATAAAAACAATAATCTGTAAGTGTGTGTGTGTGTGTGTGTGATACTCAGCAAGATCTGGAGTGAGGACACAATACGTGACACTGAAGAGCATGGAAGGCCTCGATCGGCCCCTGCGGAAAGCCGAGCGCAGTTTTTCCCTAATACAGAGCCACGAGGCTGAGAAAGTCGTCGATTGGTCTCGCTGTCTCTCGTACTCACCATCGGTGTACGCATCCGCGGACGAGCAGCAGCGTCCTTTCCACCGTCCGATATAGATCGTAGCGAGGAGGAAGCAACGCGTCCGCAACGTTTGTCGCGCGGTCGACAAATGCGATCGCTCGGCGAGCAGCAGTATCGTTCGCTTACTCCGTCGAGACTCATCAAACACCGGTGAGATCGTTGAACGGCGAATGCGACGGCCTTCCACGACATTGGCCTCAGAACGCCTGGCTTTACTAACTTGTAGTCGGATTCGCGTCTGCCAAAAATCACATGCGACACGAGAAGCGAGCGACACGGGAGAAAATGTGCGCGGCCGTCTGCGCGTGCGCAGTTCTGTACAGCGGGTTGTTCTCTAGAACTCCCAAAACGCGCGGATCTCGAATTTTCCGAAAACCGCGAATAGCTAAAAATAAAATGAAGCCGATGAGCAATATTCAAGCGAGAGAGAGGGAGAGAGAGAGAAAGAGGGAAAAAAGATTTTAAAAATACCGACTTCGAGATAATCCTATTCGTTGAGTTGGTACTACTCGAAAGTAAGATCATCTCACCCATTGAGTTACCATTTTTCGATGCCGGAAAGGCCGTTTCATTGGCTGTGCGTCATCTGGAGATAAACTAGAGATGATCTCAAATATAAAATCGAATTATAATCAGTTATCCAGGAGTCGAATTATTGTACCGCTAACACAATTCTTAAAAAAAAAAATCGTTCAAACGATGTTTACTTTACAACAGCAATTTATTTTTGCTTCAGCCACTGTTTACAAGTTCTATTCTCTTCCCTACATATATATATATGCGAACATATTCCCTTAGTTCTCAAAACTTCGCGATAGCTTTGAGTTTCTTAAATTCTTCTCGCAGCACTTCCACATCACGTGGGTGATTCCTAATGCTCGTAAACACCGGAGGGAAAGCCGCCTTAAATAGAATTCCTTTATCTACCTCGTTGAATCCCTTATCGTATTTCTCACCAGGCACCTGCGCGACGAGATCAATAAACTTACACAATGTAGAGATATCTGAATAATATTTGTCGAACTTCCCAATCAATCTCGTTTCTTCGCGTAATCTCTGGACGAAGCTCGATAAGCTTTATAATATGGCTCGTTTCTGAACGTTAAACAATCTTGTGACCGAAATAAATATATTGCATGTGATGTGATGTAAGATATAAGATTATAGGAAAACGTAAGAAAATATTAATATATCACAATAATTGATTTGTGAATCAATCAGATACATACCGTCATGTACAATTCAGTTTGTTCTTTTGCTTCCTCAGGTGAATATGCTAATTCAATGACATTAAAGTCGATATAATAATAATCTTTATGCAGATAAAATCTGTCTTGGAAATACGTTCTCTTGATACGGAGCTGTTGTACATTCTCGAAAATCCACTCCGACATTTTGCCCTTTAGATCGTACTCTTCAAAGTTCAATTCCTCGATATCGTCAATCACATACGTAATATCCCCCTCTTGCGTCCAGTCGTAAATCAATACGTGAGAATGAGTCATTTCGCGCCTCAGATAATCTTGCTTGTACACATCTTCCACATCTGTGAGATACTCTGTTGTTAAAACTTTCGAATTCACCTCGTACGGTATAGCTCGCTTTTTTATTCTTTCCTGCAATCGTCGAGCACATTTGGAAGTAACGAAAGATAATCTAAGTACAAGATGTCGCGTGTGAAACAATTCAAATAATAAATACAAAGACACTTGTGAAGCATTTGCAAGTTCTAACACTGGAATCTACGAGATCCGCCAACTTTGTTTTGTAGATATAAAAGCTGAAGTAAGATAAATATGTGATGAAATACTTAAGGCATCGCGCAAAAATTTTGGATTCATTAACTTGTAAATGCTTCATTTCTTTTAGACGTGGTTCTTTTCAAAGCGTTTAATATTACTTTAAAAATATTCGAAGGCTCTTTGAATATTTCGCGACAATTTCCTAAACTACGGAGAGAACATATCCAGATAAAATATATAATATATAATGATAATGAAACAAAATTACCTTGATGACATTAACAGGCAGGTCCAGATAAATAATCAAGTGAGGCCTCATCACTGCTGCCTCTGCGATTTCTACAACTTCATTGTGAAAGCGCAGCGCCTCAGGACGCATATAGCCCGCATTCATCATCGCTTTCGCGTATACGAAATTGGTGTAGAAAGAGCGGTTGAGCACTATCCCCTGGCCGGTCGACAGTAAGTGCAACATAGCAGTGATATATTGATCATACTTAAGTTGAAAGTAGTGAAATTGAAACATGGGCACGTTAACGTGGAACGGATCCTTCAGAAACTTCTCCAAGTCGCACGACTGCGCACCTGGTGACAGTTTGTGGTCCAACGTGCGCAAATCGTATCCATATGGGGTTATGTAATACTCGTCGAAGGTCGGCGGTGGTAAATATATCATTTCGAGTTCATCCGCCAACTTCTGGGCGAACTTAGCCTTGCCTACAGTGGGTGGACCCTCGACGACGATCACCTTGGAATTGTCGTCTAGTCTGTCGATCATCGGATCAAACAGCTGGTCCCACATAGTATAACTTTTGTTCATGTAGTCATACGGCCGAATTTTCGGTCGTATGTTCACTCTTTTGGCCTTCCTAGTGATGAAAGCCACTTGTGTCACATTGCCGGCAGTTACCTGTACATAATTCGTGTGGGATACCAGTGAGACAGCTGCATCTGAATATTCGAGTGACAGATCGCATATTTTATTATATATTAACATAATCTGTAATTTCTACTTATAAATTATAATTGTTGTATCTTTGTCTTTTTTAGACATCTCTTCAGCCCGCATCGCTACAACTGTTGTAACTTGTAACATAACAGTTGTAATCATACGTAACTCTAACCTAACCTATATTTAACATCGTTTATATATTTCTTATTCTATGGAGAACATTATGTATCGGTGATTTTTTTCTCTCTCGCTATTAAAATAAATTGTTTTTACAGGACACCCTTTTTCATATCAAGAAACAAATCTGTTAAGTACTAACCTTACATAATTGTTTAGTGAGGTTATTGTATCCGAGCCTCGCGATACCGACGCGAGCAAGCGATGCCATTCTGCCGAAGTAACTGTGTGTGTCTCTCTCGAAGTAACGGCAGTGAAATATTATTTGTTACGAATTAGTTTCGGGAATAAACATTGCTCGATATCTGAAACCTGCTTGACCAGCCCCCTCACTCCCCGATCAGTCGCAATTGCATGAAGTCGGTCGCAATTCCGTATGACTCAATGATGGTCAACCCACGACTTTTTGAAGACTCGTGCTTGTTTTTGAAATTAATTCTCCGAAGACTTAATTATTAAATATTGATGATATATCTCCCCTTTCTTTTTAAATTCTACAAATTCTTTCGTAAACTCTCTCTCTCTCTCTCTCTCTCTTTCTCTTTCTGATTATTTCTCACCAAACCCATACACTCGTGTCATTTGAAGCACAGAAAGTGTAGCGAAGTGCAGATCAACAAGACGAGCAGACCTATAAATGAGAATGGATTTGTTCCGTTTAATTACACCAATTACGTTTTTTATACTTAAAATGAGACAGATATGTGCTTTAACGTAATGAGAGAAAGAAGCGGGAAATTGGTAAAAATTGCTGATTCTGCAAGAAAGTACATACAGGGGAGAATGCAAGTGAAATAAGCTGGCATTTGATTCTCGTGGGTTGGTATCGCGCACAGATCATCAGCAGCCGCATAACGAGACTCTCTCTTGGTGGGTGCACGGTTGCTTCGTCAAATTTCATGGGCGAATGATTGAAGCACGAAACGGATAAGAGGAAAGTGGAAGTACGGCAGTGTACTGTTCGTCGTGTCTCTAAGCCTGTAAAAGCGACGACGAAAATGAGCGAGCTCGTTTGGGGGATAAAGAATGGCGATCTCGAGCAAGTGCGAGATATCGTCGAGAACAAGGCAAATATGACATGTCGATCCGCTTTTTGTAAAAATTGTTTTGCACACACACACACACACACACATACTCTGACCGCGCCGTATGCTAAGCACAACGCCCCATTCTAGACTGTTAGATACGCCGAAAAGCCGTCGAGTAATTAGGAAGTAAATGCGCACACCTCGATCGCCGGAAGTACTTGCATGTACTGCATGAATAATTACAGCGCGCCTCTCGAATGTATCAGTATGCTTCGATCTTATCTGGCAAATTTTATCTTTTCTCTCACATACACGCAATTTGAAATGCTGCGAATTTTACTTTCCATAATTTTAATTCTGGATGAGTGATCTAAAAAATGGTAATGAATTTAGTGATATGGAAGCTCTTGGGAAGAGCTATCTGTGTACATTAGAATATGAAAATCTTGTCAATAAAACCTCATCATGATTTAATTATTTCACTAATAGATGAGAAATCACAAAAGAATGATACCTTCTAACAACGTCTCACAAGAGACACTGAAACGTGACGGTTTTGTAGAATCTCATGTCTAATGTCACTTGTTTGTAATTTAGTTACTGCTCGCTTGTATCACAGTTGTCTAATCTTATACTAGAGTGTATTAAATGCTTTGTAGCTCTCTTAGAAAGATTCTGGTCCTGATGTAACAAAAGATATAATCAAGTACTATTATAGTAGCATCTCGTTAATTGCCAACTGATCATTTATTCATGTCAAAAAGTAAAGATATCTATTTCTGATCGGCTGATTATTATTTCATTGTTACTCCTAGAATATTGATGTAAATCAAATGATTGATGGAAGAACGCCTCTACATTATGCAGCTGATTATGGTCAGAACGAAGTTGTCAGATACTTGCTGGAGAAAGGAGCAAATGCCAATGTGAGTTCCAACAAAATATTAACACTTCATGACAACTTTAGACAACTAAACAACAATTGGTTGAAATCAATTGGCTCAAATTAACAGCACAATTCACGATTAATATTGTAGGATAATATATTGCTTAGTAATTTTATATAATTGATGATCTTCAAAGTTAAATATGAATCATGTATAATTGTGATGATAACACCTATTGGGAGAACTTTTCAAAGGTAACTTTGTTTTTCACAGGCTACGGACAAGCATGGGATCACAACATTATTGGCAGCAATCTGGGAAGGGCATACAAATTGTGTAAAACTGTTGCTAGAGAAAGGTGCTAAGCCAGATGGCTTAACACCGGATGGCACGAGCTATCTGGACGCGGCTGAGAAAGACGAAATTAAACAGCTCCTGAAACTCCACTAGCATAAAGCCGAATAAAATGCGGAATCATAATTTTGTTACTTTAGTATGTTAATGTTCCTCATAGAGAGAGTGAGAGAGAAAGAGAGGGAGAAAGAGAGTATTCCACCACAGCTTGATTTTGATTTCTCGCTTATGATTAGGGGTATCACATATTTATGCACTCTAAATTAATGAACATAGGTACGTGGATGCTGTTTTATAATAATAAAAAAAATAATAATAAAATAATATACTGCATGTGTCAAGAGTGTATAATGAAGAGCTCATATTCTTGCGCGGTTAATTAATTCTTCATGGTTCTAAACATACGCATAAGTCTACGAATTTGTAATAACGATATTGTTCTTTCGTAGCTAAGACCGATTACGAAGGTTAATTTTAATTTAAACTTAACGATCGTACACACACACACACACACACACACACACACACACACACACACACACATATATATATATACATAATATTATGTATTTTGATATATTCTCTATAAGACGGTACGTACGACTTTTACATTCTCTTTGTTATTAATTTATAAATCTTGGGGAACCTTTTTATACATTTTTATGTCACGTATGCGCGCGCGATCGTGTGTTGAATCATTATTACTCCATTTTAATTTAATACTTTTCCGTCGAATTGACGGAGGATTATTTGTGCGTTTTGAACAAAATGCCGAAAAAAAAAACTCCTTCGAGACTACTCCTGTGTGCTGAGTTGAATTTTCCAACGAGATCTATGTAAATTGCGATCAAAGAAGTAGTAGTGTCTTTGCAATGCTCTACCAACGTGTAATGTGTCTAATGGATGCTAAGAATGTACAATAATCAAAAATAACAAGCAAATACATTCATTGTTATGAATATCACTCTCTCGTTCCTTACGATCCTGTATCTCCTTTGAGTCCTGTTGCCCGTATCCAGGCGTGGTTGACCTTTCTTCTCATATGTTGCCTGTGGTGCGCATGCTGATTATACACAGGCATATATTATGAAGACATACAAAGTTTAACGCCAGTTCCGAACGGTACATTATTTTATAGAGGTTCTCTCTCATGGCAAGGATACTCTCTCTCTCTCTCTCTCTCGGTGATTTGCCATTGCCTTCCGAGAAGATATACGAGCGTAAATATTTTTGTCTTCTACCGGGAGGGGGATCGAACCGCTAAGCATAGTAGACCAGTGCGCTATGCCACATTCGCGCTCATGTCCTGTATACCCACTACATAAATACCTTTTAAACGAAATAAAAATAGGTTAATAATCCAGTCTTTTAGCATATTATTATAAAATCGTATCTGTTCTTTAATAGTTCGAAATACTTGTATAAACTGCAAAACACATCTTTTGTAAATAATTTATCAGAAGTGGAGTCATATATATATATATATATATATATNCGAGTCATTGTACAAACGAAATCTCTAAAAAAAACACATGTACACACATACGCACATTTCTCGTTTTCACATGTTTGTATGGTATAGATATCGGTAAGAATAAATAATGACGAAGGGATATGATACTCGTGGCACGTATTATCAATTAGCGGTTTTTGCCGGTGAAAACGTATTCTGTTTGTATAAAGAACAAACTCGTCAATAAAAAAAAAAAAACGAAAAAAAAAACCTGCATATAAAAGCGCACACAGCTCACAGAAGACGGCCCCTGCAGTTGGCCGCACCGCACTTGCAAATGATCACTTTGCCCGGTATGCTGCCTACGTCGTAGCTGTAATTCCACGTGAGCTCTTGGCCGGCTTTTATGTACTGCAACGCGAAGAACGCCACCCATGGGAAGCGCACGTCGTGCGTATCGACGAAAACGTTTTGCACGAAGATGTTCGGATCACACGAGTGCTGAAAGAAAAGCAACGCACTCATTTTATACGTAATCACCAAAAATTCATTTACAAAATGAAATGTCTCGAAAGATGTATCGGTATTTGAGCGTTACATTATTAAAATAAGAATAGAATTTTATTTCGTCTTCTTATCATTATTGAGTATAGCTTCTTCTCGAAATGTGATTAAGAAGATTGTAAGATGAAATTAGTTTGATAAGAATTCGATGAAACTAGCATTATGTACACACTGAAATATTACCTGCACGTGTAGTTAGAAAATGCTTGAGCATTCGAAAGCTAAGATATTTGCAACTAAATTTGACGCTTTTTATACGTACTCCTTGAGCGTGTTATTTGTAATTTCTATTTTTAATATTTTCTAAATTAAAAATAAAATCTTAATAACATTACACACAAAGTTCAGAATTATTGACTATTTTGTTTTTTTAAATACACAGCGATGTTAAATTTATAATTTACAATCATATTCGAAATAAATAATATATATGCACATATTTAAACATTTATGTATTTCTTTCTATTATCTGTGCATCTCTGTTAGATCGACTGACGCATAAATATAGCATTAATAAAAAAAAAAATAAAAAAACAATATTTTCGTATTCGTAACATTGTGTACATATGTTTATTCAACTTCGTTTCAAATTAACATTTATTTATTAGGTAGTGAAATAAAAGTAGGGAAATGTAATTTTGCTTGATAAATACTAAATTTACGAATGGCTTCCTTGATGTGCCACTGAAAATACGATGCAGGGGACTTACAGCCTTCTTAAGAAGCTAAATGAGTTGAAACAAGCTCAGCTTCAACAAACAACAGCATATCGAGATATTTGTCTAATTAATTTTACTTACATTCAAATAACGACCGATATTTCCGGTCGTCTTGGCGTCCATGATATAAACAGCCTCATCTTCACCGAAGAAGTCTCTCACAGATTTGAACGTCGGTCTTTCTATTTGCGTTGGCTCTACGCTCGGCTCGAATCTGCTCGGTTCCCTTATATTGTTTCTACTGTCATCGTCGTCGCTGACGTTAGCCACATCCTGATCCGCCAAACGATTCTCACTCGCGGATGACTTCTCCGAGCTTTTCGTGGTAATCCCGTCCTCGCTGCTCTCTTCCAAAACTTCTGGCAAATCTCGCGCGTTGTCCTTCTTCCCGCTCTTTTTCCGTTTCCTTAAGCGCTTCCTAGTAACAAAACTCTTCTTGTATTCTTTTACCAACTGACCGATGTTACAATAAGCTATTCGCACAGATGTCATGACAGTCAAAGTATAATTATTATCTAAGATATTGTTATATGTATTGTTATTTTGTCAAAGCAACAATGACACTCGGTGAGAAAAAACGGATTCTCAAATCGCAGCGATATTTCGAAAATCGAATGCAACAGAATTCAGATTAAATTCGGGATGAATATACCTGATAGACGAAGATTCCGACGTCTTGAACGAATGGTTTTTCAAATATGTCGTAATGAAATCTTCGTCCGAATCATAGGTATTGTCCTTCGAATTGTCCTCCTCCTCTTCGTCGCTTACGCTGTCTTTCTTGTCAATGTCGTCCGCGGGTGACGCTGGCTCTTCTGCTTCGAGAACGTCGCTCTCGTAACCTTCCTTGATACCTTCCACCACCTCCACGTAGTCCAACTCGGCCAGATACTCGTCGCCGTAATTCTTGCCGCCTTCGTTGGCGCCCTGTGCGTCAAGAAACAGATGGAATGACAGATCTACAGATCGATACACAGGTAAGTAAAAAACCTGGGTAGATTCCGGTGATCGGTACCTGTTCAGTGAGCAGTCTGCCTGCGTAGATGCAGATGAAAGCGCCATGTGGGATGTCGTTGAGACATCTGATACCCCAACCACGCGGTCCGGTTTTGAACACCTGCAGTTTCAGCCGGAGCGGATGCTGAACCACTCTGTTTAGGCAGGTCTTCACCGAACACTTGCATCCCGAGTTGCACTCGTAAATCCCGGTGGTCACCGGCTCGGGCAGACGTTTGTAGACGTAGCCGACAGCGGTGTCCGGTACCTTGCCCCCCAAGGTCGCACCTTGTATTGTCAATTGCCAACATTGGCATTTGCTTTTGTCCTGTGGCACATCGTGGTGAAGGGGAGTAAGTTCGAGCTCGTGTTAACAAATAACAAGCGTTCATCTCCAGAGTTTCTCGTACCTGACAGTCGTCCTCGCAGTCACAGCTGCATAAGAACGCCGGATCCAGATTCAAGTGGACACCTTCCGTTGGCTCTCTGCGCGTGGTGTACCTTATGGTGTCCGGTTGGGTGTGGTCCAAGTCGTTCACGCACGGTATCGGCACGTTCTCCACGCCGTAACTGAGATCCTTTCAGACAGAAACAAAAACGATCAACACTATCCATATATTTACAGGATTGAAATATATCGGGTCAGTCACGAAGTTCGGTTCGGCGAGTTTTGAGTCAAATCTGCCTTTGATGCATTCAATGAAATTCATCGAGTGAACGATCACTGCCATTGTCTGTAAGTCTATTCTTTTCAGCTGAACTGCGATGGAAACTTCGTTTCTTTCTCTTTCTACGTCAGGTTGTAGACTTGTTCCATCCTAACAGAAGAAAGTTCGACACAGTTTGGCTGGAAAGAACCGACCTTATGATCCTTCGCCAACGTCCTGGAAATATTCTTGTACTTTCATCGCAAAAGAGATGGCCAGTTTATCGTCAAAGGCAAAATGCCGAGCCAAACTTTCTGATTGGCCCACAATACAAGCGTTCTCTAACATCTATGGAATGTCGGTACCTTATGAATAATTCGTGCTGTTCCTAAATGGATCTTTACGTCGACTCACTTTGATGTTGATGAAGCATTTCTCCACGATGAAGTCTGCGAAGGCGCGCACCCAGTAGTCGAAGTCGAACAGATCAACGGACAAGGTGCTGCCGGTGGCGCGGAGATAACGGTGCAGCTCCTCCATATTTCGTAGCCTGATGCCGCACGGTGCCTGATACAGTATCACCTTTTTGGTCTTGGAGAATTTACAGAGCTGCCGGTGCCATCCGCACAACAAGGGAATGGCAAGCGGCGGCAGCCCTTTCAAGTCATCCTGCGAAACCTTGATGCCCTTGGTGCACTTTGACGAGCACTTGTGCAAAACGTACTTCTTCGGCTCGTATTTCCTCTTGGTGTGGTAAAACTGGAAAAGGACGAGGAGGCATCGGAGAAATCGAATTATCCGATCAATCGAGCTAATTACTATATAAATATATCACGTAACAGCCACGTAATAATAATTAACACTACTTGTAAATTGTAATTATAAATAATTGATAAATATATAAATTATACATATTACTATTATTAAGAAATATATATATATATATATATAATTATCTTACTATATTATGTATACGATAATTATCACTATTATTTATTGGAGGAAAAATTGTAGGAAAAAAGTTAGATATTCAGTGGTACGGAAGCGACCAAAAGATGGGGCAACAGCTGATCTTGATGCTTTTTAATTAACAGCAACGTATGGCCATTTTGTTGAATCATTTAATGACAATTTACTCACAACGATACTATGAGACGGCTTCATTTCCGTCGGAGGATTGTACGGTGTCATTGCCGTTGTCGCCGCGCTGTCCACGTTGATGGGTCTCTTGGTAGTGCTTTTCTTCGCTACCGCTCGAGACTGTTGCAGTGCGGCGGGTGCCGGTGCAGCGGGTGCCGGTGCGGCGGCGGGCATCGCGTTCGTCACGACCGTTGCCTTCGCCGCTCGCGCATTCTGCGTTACTTCCTCGTCCGCTTCCACGTTGGATGTGTACTCGACATACGGCAGATTGCTTTTCTGTAAGAAGGTGCGATGACACAACGCATAAGAAATTCACCATCGGGAAGTTACCTCGACACTTCGAATCAGAGATGAGCGATACAGTAAGAAATATCGATATTTTCTACTGTATGTTCACACATCTCTACTTCGAACGTGGAGTTTCCACGTCGATGTGAGGCGACACTCACGTTGGAGGCCGCGGCGATGCGCGGCAGCCGATTGTGGGCGATGCTCGACACGTGGTGCGTCTTGTTGCCCTGTTGCCTTGCGGAGGCCTTCATCAGCTCGAAATAGAGCGGGCCTAATCTAGCGGATCCGCGGTAAATCCACTCGGTCCTACCGTCGGCGTCGAAGTACATCTGCACCAAACTCGCGTCCACCTGTATCACTCTCGCGACCCACCACTTGCCGTTCCACTCGGTCTTCACTATCTGGCCAGCCTGCAGCTTCACCATCGGCCTCTCCGGGTACGACTCCAGGTATTTCTTCACGAAGTCCCGCGAGTCGATCGGCACGTCTTCCCAAACGTGCGGCGAGCTCTCCCAAACTACGTGGATACGTTGGTGGGTGATATACTGCGCGTAACCGTCGTCGAAGAACACCAAGTACCTGCGGGAAGAAGATTCCGAAGCTCACGAGCCTCCACACGGGAGATATTTTCCCAGACGTTCGCGCAAAATGCCGCTCACCTGTACTTGTTCGTGGACTTGGGCGTCTCGGCGATTATTCCGCTGAAGAAGCCGCTGTCAGTGGCGTCGTTGA
Source organism: Dinoponera quadriceps (assembly GCF_001313825.1). Lineage (NCBI taxonomy): Eukaryota > Metazoa > Arthropoda > Insecta > Hymenoptera > Formicidae > Dinoponera > Dinoponera quadriceps. The sequence continues at coordinate 271,975 of NW_014555756.1, forward strand.
ATATGGCGATAACTCGCGTCCCAACCGGTATTATAACTTTGCAGATTTGAGCTATCGCTACGTGTTTGCCGTAAACGGTCTTCATGTTTGGGCGTTCCTTGTTAGTCTTAACATTCAGTAGCTTCACACGAGCGCACCACGGATTTTGCGTGATCATGTAATGGACCTACAAAAAAACAAGAGTCGCCGTACTGTACATACTTGTGGGATTGTCTGATAAAGATGGTAGGGCATTATTTTATACTGCTGCATCGTGCGCACCTTTCCTTTTATCCAAGCCTGGGAAGGAGTTTTCATGGCGAAAACGAAGTTATCCACTTCCGGGGCAGTTTTCACGAGCGGCCCGGTCGGAGGTAAATCGGGGACCATCATCTGCTTGCCGTCCCGTTCGATCGGTAAAATCTCCACTTGGTTGTCATGCGAAAGTGCGGCAGATTGAACGCGTACTTGTGTAACCTTCTTCGTCGCCACAAACGGACAGAGAGACTCGGCAACAGGCCCGTCGTTTATCTGAAGTTCCTCGAGCATTTTAATCTGCGGTTTGTACTCATCGTACAGATCGTTGCGCAATTTGTCCATGGTCTTCATCACTCCCCGTATTTCCATGTCAAGATCATGATTCGTTGCTATTGATAAACAATAGGATACAATAAACAGATTGCGCGTGCAAGTCGGAAGAGGACGTAATTTTACCGCTTATGGTTTTCCACTTCTTCTTCAGGTCTGTGCAAGCTACCTCAATTTGATGTTTGATATTGTACTTTTTAGAGATATACATTAATGTATCGTCCAATTTATCTTTAATGTCCACGAATATATCTTCAGGTACATATTGCTCTGTAAGAATAGAACTACTATGATACCTTTCAGACAGATACTTAGATCACCTAGATTTTATAAAATCAGATTTGATTTAATTATTTCCTCTTTTCTCTCTTTCTCTTAAATTTCTACTGCTTAGGAATGATATTAGAAGTTTAGTATACCTTCAACGTCCGCTTCTCTTTTCTCCTCACTGTCAGACTCATCGCTGTCGGAAATTTCTACTTCCATCGTGTGATCTGGAAAGTCACAACTTAATAGTGGTTTATTTTGCACAAGGGCTGTCACCAGTCGCTGTAAATTTAAACATGATTGTGGCAATTATTACATCGTATCTAACATCTCTTAACTTGTTAACCGAGCGGGACGTATAAATACGTCAAACGTAAACAATATCGGGTACGGATAGGACATATGAATACGTCCTTGAAATATGTGTTGAAAGAGTACGCACCCGTTATATGTTGCGTAATTAAAAAAGGAATTCCCCGGTTAACAGGTTAATATATAATTAATATAATGAATGCTGACTTTACAATCATTCAGAATATATTTTTTTGGGACATCCTGTGTATGTATATATACATATATATACACATATATATATATATATATAATAGTAATCATATACACAGATAATTCTTAATTTATCTCAATAAAATTTTTAAATGAAATTGCGCACACCTGTTGATGCTGCAGAGCAGTGTTAAAGCATTCTTTGCATATTACACGTTTCTTCCTCTCACTGGTGACACCATAATAAGCACAGGCAAAGGAAGGCGCCGGTTTCATATCTACTCCGGACTGACATTTGAAATTAATGCAGTTACTGTTGCCCGCTTTGGATTTGCTTCTACGTGCAGCTTCGTCCGATTGGTCATCATCGGACACCAATTCGATAACCTCCATAATCCTCACGTGTTTATTGCTTATCCGATAACCATTCAGCAGAATGATTTCTAAAAATAAAAGAATCGCATCAACTGAACTGAACTGTCCTGTGAGACGAGATTGTAATTTGAACTCTTTAAGTGCTGATAGAATAATTCGAAATTGAAAACCATGTTTTTGTGATACCTAAGTTTCAAGAAAAATAACAATTGATCGAAGGTTAGGGTCAGCTTAGCTTAGGTTAGGTTAGCTTTGGAAAGACCTCTGTCATTGCGAAATGCAACTAACGGCGTTCTTCGGCAGAACTCAGTATCGATCGTGTAACTTTTCTCACAGGACGGAAACTTGTAAAATGAAAAGCGAAATATTTTCAAATTAGAAAACTTATAATTCGTAAAATTTATACTTTTACGTGAAATTTATACATTTGACGAGTTCACACGGGAAGGGAATATTTACAGCCGTCTAGATGTAATGAATCTTCTCTTTTAGCCTGAATTCGTGAAAATTTCACAATTTGGAAATATTTCACTTTTCCGCCCTATGGGAAAAATTACATAATCGATACTCTGGTGCGCACTAAGCGCGCATTAGTCACGGACTTCGTGTTTCACTGGGGATTTCAGTGCACACGAAGATCGTGCGCGCTGTTTTATCGGCAAATCTAGTGCTGAGTTTCCGCACTTTCAGTACAGAAATTCAGCACCGAGCTCCGAGAAACGGTGCCGGTTGCGTGCAAAATATGGCGGCGCGAATTGGCATAGGTGATTTGAACATACAGAATATGCAAGTAGTATTCGATTTCCTCTCGTCATCATCTATTGGCAATGATGACGACTATTTACTTACTCGAATGAAAGACATATTATCCCGGAAATATAAAACTTTTTAGAGGTGGCACATAAGTTTTCCGATAACGAGGTCAGTTTTCATTGTAGGTTATACATCGCTTGTATAAACTGGTAACTAGTGCAAATGACTGATGTTCCAGTTTCAATATCATTTTCGAGATCCTCGGAGAGAAATGCGCTAATGTCGTGCACTCACCAGGTGCCGCGAGTGTTTCAGCGGGCGTACAGGAGGCTCGCACCAGCGGTGCACTCGGTGCCGACCCGCGCTCAGTCCTGTCCGGTGCAAAATGGTGCAACCTAACCTGAAGCCTGCGGTATGGGGAGGGGAGGAGCCGGTCAGCTGATCGCGGGATGCAGCTGATCGTTGACGTTTGACAGTGCTCGTCCGTGTAACCGTCGTTACTCGAATTATCACTTAAATCCACGAGTGACAAAGCCCGATGGGATTTCCGTTTTACACCGAATAGACCTTGGAATTTCCTTTCGTGGAGAAACAAGAGCCAGGTATTGTGCCGACCGGATCGAAATCTGCCGTTGAAACCTGCACTCGGCGTCTCTATTGCGTTTCCGTGGTACTGCTCGAATTTACGAGGTCAAAGTTCACGAGAGACGACTCGAAGGCAACGCAACGATGTGAGATACCAGCGGCCACGGGTTCAGGATCGCGCGACCGGCACGAGGAGCCGCCCTCGAATTCGAAGCCGTTCATTTTTCTCTCTCTCTCTCTCTCTCTCTCTCTCTCTCTCTTTCTCTCTCGGTATTCTCTGCGGCGGAATCCAAAATCGGGCCGCCGCTGACTCGACGGAATTTCTCATGACGCATCTGCGCTTCGTCCTCGCGCCGAAATTATCGCCGATGAGCCGCCGGAAGCTGTTCGTCCGCTCGAACGCGCTGCTGTTCGTCCTGGTGTTGGCATTCGTCTTCCTGTGTGTGCGCTACTTGCCGGCCCGGGGATGCTCGACGAACGAGTCTCCCGCGACGGAGGATAAAAGCAAGTACAGACTGGTCGTGCTGATTCTAAGCAGCCCGGACAACCTGGAGCGCCGGGACACCATCCGCAAGACCTGGCTGGTGGATCACAACGCCATGGTGCGTCCCCTGTTCGTAGTCGGCACCCTGGACATCCTGCCGGAGCAGAGGAACACCCTATTGTCGGAGAGGGATAAGTTCAACGACCTGTTGCTGCTACCCAGACTCCAGGACTCGTACGGCACGCTGACGAAGAAGGTGCTGCACGCGCTCAAGAGCACCTACGAGCACTACGACTTTGACTTCCTGCTGAAGTGCGACGACGACTCCTACGTGCTGGTACACAGGATCCTGAAGGAGCTGGACAGGTGGGAGAGCAAGGGCACCAGGCGAGAGCTCTACTGGGGCTTCTTCAACGGCCGGGCGCAGGTGAAGAGGAGCGGCCCGTGGAAGGAGACCGACTGGATCCTCTGCGATTATTACCTACCGTATGCCTTAGGAGGCGGCTACATCTTGTCCTACAATCTCGTCAAGTTTATCGCGAGCAACACGGATATCCTCAAGTGAGCATTGATGATTCACCCTCGCCTTAAGTTTGGGAAAGTTAAGGCTTCACAAGTGGCTTCGTTAACGCGTCACTGAAACCAACAGAATTGATGAAATTCGAAGAAATCTTTTTCTCAGCGCACCATTATGGTTTAAATATAACCGACGATTAACGATTGGCCGATTAGCCGGACTGACCGATGCGATTGGTCAATTCTGTTGAGTTAGTCGTCAATTAGATTTAAACCATCGCAGTAAAAACGGACGTAAGTTCTTCACCTTCTCAAAATAATTCATCACCATTACCTATTGAACAAAGTAACGATTAAACTCGTTGCTAAAACAAAAGGGGGAAGAAAAAATAAAATAACGTCCTTTCCAAGTCGTTATTCTGAAAAGTCACTTTCCCCAAGGACGTTACAAGTGACTCGTTATTTCCCAACCCAGCCTTCATCCATTTGATTCATTCATCCCGCGAGATTCATTCGTTCGGCGAATGGATTTCGCCGGAGGAACGTACCTTCCGAGATCGCGGGGAGTCATTCGCCAACCTCTCGCTTCAGGCTGCACAATTCGGAGGACGTGTCCGTCGGTCTCTGGCTGGCACCGTTGGCGAACATCGAGAGGAAGCACGACGTGCGCTTCGACACGGAGTACAGGTCGCGCGGCTGCTCCAACCAATACATTATTACTCACAAGCAAACTATACAGAACATGAGGAGCATGCACGAGTATTACCAGGCCTCTGGGGCGTTGTGCTCGAAGGAAGTGAGGAACCGCATGAGTTATCAGTACAACTGGACCGCGCCGCCCAGCCAATGCTGCAACAGACAGTCGGGCATTCCCTGAAGCGCGTGGGCTTCGCGCTCTGTTCTAGTCCGGTCTTTTTTGATACTCGTTCGAATATTCACACGTCGTTATTTATTCTGTAAGTTGTTTGTAATCTCGCACGCGCTAGGCGTACCGCTAGTGATTTATTCGTACGTTTGTCGGAGAGTAGCTTTACATTGATGAGATCGAAGACGCCACGAAGAACTCATTCCAGAAACGCATTCTGAAGTTTCGGACTGGCTACCGGAAATTAAGGATCGTGCGAACAAAGAGAGAGAGAGCCGGGATCGAGATTGGTCAATTTGTCGAATTGCAGTTTCTGTCCCGTGATCCTCAATTTCCAAGACAGGTAGTCTGATACGGGCTTAATTAGCGCTGTTGAGCGACAAGGAGCTGTAGATGATCGCTAATTGAAAAACTCGTGACGTCCCTCCGATAGTCGGGACGATCGGCGATTTTTAGACTTTATTCGCGACTCGGGCATTGTTATACGATACGGTACTATTGCTAGCTGATTGACAACGCTTGTAAATAGATTTTGTAAATATTTGGCGACGGATATACAGGTAGATATACTGGCAGGCTCGGGATTTACGTTACCGTAAATCAAATATATATAGATATATTTTTTTCAATCTCACGTACGATTAAATTTTCTTTTATTTGCATAACATATACACCCGTTTCTTCTCCGATGCAAGCTTATTTCCACGCCGACATATACGCGTATATACGAATCCGCCCCCATTACGCGTACGGACATATATACGCATATAATGTGCACACGCTGGGAATTTCCATTTATAAAATATAAAAACAGTAATAACTTTCATATATATCCATATAGTGCTAATATATTAAAATTATTACTCTTTCTCTCCTTTCTCTCTCTTTCTCTTTCATAATGCTACATTTCGCGTAAAAATCACAATAAGTCAGCAAATCACAGGTATTCAAGAAACGGCCGTGCGAAAGAATGCAAAAATACAAAGCGATTTTTATGCGATGGCATCAACATCAATAAATTACTATCCCGATGTGTGAAGAGAAGGCGAAGCGACGCGAGAACGGCCGATTCTCAAGTGTTCACCGTCTGTGATGAGCTTACGTTCTAACTGTGCTTCCATTACATCTAAAATTGACAATAAAAGTTCATTTGAACCGTCCGATTACACTTGCACGCATGATGCAAACGCATATTCCAAGCCCTCTTCAATATAAGATAACATTAAGAAAAGCCTGCGGCACGAGATCCTATTGCACGGTGAGGATATCATATTACATTGACGAGAACTGTAGACGATTCGCGCGCACTTCGTCGTATCGATAAATGGAAACGAACGGATATCGACGTCATCATCAGCAATAGATGCAATGAAAATGCAGTCCTGCATCCTTCCATTGTTTTCCCTCCTTTCCCGTAAAATTCGCTCCCGTAACATCGTTCTCTTATATAAAACCATTTATACCTCTACGCCTAAATATGAAAAAGTTACATTCTAATTTTAGAAATAACGTACGATAGTCTTTCCTTCTGTTTACATAAATATGCGACGAGACGTGCGAGCGCACGCTCCAATCTTCTTAGGACTTATTTCTTCTTGCGGTCCTGAGTACATTTGGGACAATACCACTTCCCCTTGGGTTTGGTTATTAGACCCACACACGCGAAGTGGAACCACTCTATCGGGCACTGTCAAGAATAACACAGGAAACCATCGATTACTTCTCTTCGGTAACGATCAACTTCGCGTTACAATTCGTGTGAAAAGTAAAGGAAGATCAAAGAACACAACCGAAGCATGAGTGGCAAAGTAGAACTTACGTCTGGATTGTCACAACCGATCATTTCTCCGTATGACACTTGATGGCAGAGGCAGTAAGTAGGTTCGTTGGGGTCAACGGGCATGTCCAAGACATCGGCTGGATGTCCCAATGGCGTAGCATCCACTTGAGCACCGCTGCCCACAGCACCGGTAGATGATGCTGAAGCAACGGAGCCACCTGATATAAATACGTATGTTTATATATTCGCATGTAGCAACGGCGAGATAATAATCACGAGATTCACAAGATGAGAAATCATCGCGAGCTGAAGACCCAGATGGAAATATTTTACCGAAAAAATCATGAAATTTTTCTGAAATTGCTTGAAATTCCCTCTCAATCAACCTCATTTCATTATTATCCCATCAATATTTCAATAAAAATTTAGTTTTCAACTAAATTCAATAAATTTCATGATATATATATTTCAAAAAATTTTTTATTACTTTTCAACGGTATGATTTAACTTTCCTTATATTTCACAGTACTAGATGAAACTTCATAGAGGAAATTATGATTCATTTTGAAATATATCCAATAATTTTTCGATAACTCTCATTTCACTTTTCACTGATTTCATAGTACTTCCGGTAAAATATTCAGGGAAGATCTGCAAAATGAAAAATTTTGAGAGCAAGAAGAACATACCTTTCTTCTGCTTCTTCCTCGGCGCTTTGAATTCGTCTTCACTGCTGGCCGCATTACCCTTCTTCTTCTTCTTCTCCTCCTTCAGTTTCTTTCTTCCCTTCTTGCTGGCGTTACCCTCCTCTTGCGCTCTGCTACTGTTCAATGCCTTGTCCTGTATTTCAGCCTCAAACCTCGCCAGGTCAGAGTCTAACCTCCTGATGTGCTTGTCGACTAATTCGTAGGTCTGTATAGCGAGTTGGACTTTGTCGTCGCCATATTCCTTGGCCTTGTTAAAGAGGCTCTGAATATGTGAGATCTGTTCTTTGCTCTTCTCCGGTGACTCTTTCTTTATGTTTCTCAAGTATTCGTCCGCTAGCTTGTCGATGTCCTTCATCAAAATCTGAGCTCTGGCGTCCAAGTCCCGCATTAACGTGAAATTCCTCTGCAACTCGATAGGCAAGTGCTCGAGACCTGTGACATACACACGACGGTCTTAGACCATTGATGACAGATAGAAAAAATACAAGACATTAATATAGAAATATTCAAAATATTTCTTTCTCCTTAAAATGCATACAACAAAATAATATAATAAAAACATAAACATAAGTTGATAAATTGAAATAAAAAAATAAAAATTGAGATAATGAAAAAGAAGGTAGAATAATAAAAAAAGAATGATAAAAAACTGAAAAAAATATCTTTATTATATCTTCTTAGCTTCTATTCTGTCACAAACCTGCTATTCGATCGTTAAGCTTATCCCTAACTTCATCATAGAGCTCCTTTGGAAATACATGAGTCAACAACGCAGCATACATATTTTTCAGTTTTAATACAGCAAGATCTGATAAGTTAGTGTAAAATTAATTTCCTTTAAAACCTATTCAAGTAAAAAAAATAATAAAAAAATCATAAAATATCAATATCTATTTGTTGATTTTCTTAAAACTTGACTCAAGTCTCATCAAGTCAACTTCTCATCAGTTCTTCAATTTCTCAGAAAATTATAATTTTCTGCAAAATTATTTTCACAGTCGAAGATACGCACTTTAAATTATAAAACATGAATATCAGTTTGTCGATACATTTCAAACTTTATCAAATAAAGTTATCAATTAAAGTTATTGAATTAAAGATTTAAAGAATTAAAAATTAACAATGAAATTAAAATTATTTAATCATTTAAAACTTAATTAACTCAGGTCCCTCGATTTAATAGGAAATTATAATTTTCTGCATAATTATCCTCCAAGTACGAGGAGACAAAAGTAGACGGTTGCAAGGTATAAAATAACAAATAATAAATCTGTACATCCACTACACTTTCTTCGCCTTCCTACTTTTGCTTTTCCCTCCTTCACGCCTTAACCTGCAAATCTTAACCTCCAAAACGCGCTCCTAATCTCTCCAACGGCAAGAGTACACGAAGATGTAAATCAAAGCAATTCTTGCGTCATACAGAAAGAAATGGTGTATCTGTGTAAAAAAACAAATTCGCAAGCGATCTAATTACATACTGTCGAGATAATGTTCCAAGTAAAGGGCGGTCATGATGTTTACGTTGAACCGCGTCTTCGCGTCGTGCACTCACGTTCAGAACGTATCAGCACGTGCGATTTTTACCGTGATACCGACAACAGAGAGAAAATTGCCGTTTTCGATTATGCTAAAGACAAATTTTGATGTGGAAGACGATAAAACGCGGTTATCACAAGATGTAATCGCGTTAAAACCCGGATACACGTAAAACTCCTCTTCAGGAATATGGCTGTTGACACTAGATTTGACGAGATCTCGTCTCGTGTGGTTACAAGCTTTTGGGAATTACGAAGCCCCATCCATACGTCACTCATCCACAACATGCCGGACACACAAGGCGCATGCTTACAACACAGGACCGTTTCATTGGTTGCATATCAACACGAGATAAAATTTAGTCAATGGCTGCATGAGGCGTTCCTATTGAATTTACTAGAAGCAGTCGAACTTGTTGAAAAGATGACTGCACCTTTCTCTTAGAGGTTGGCATCATGCTACATTTGTAACTAGCCAATAAAAAGAACTTTCCTGCTACTTTCTCTGACGGGCCAGTGGGAAGATTTCTTGTGGTTATACCTATCGGTACTTGGCGGAGCATGCTGTTTGTACATACGATATGGTATGCAACAAAATAAGTATACATTTTTTGAAACACGTAATTTAAGAGACGTAAAATATATCATGCAAATTTTGCACATTCATAAAGTTTTAAATTTATCACTATAGTTTGTTACATGAAGGTTATGCGAAGATTGTATGTTTAGGTTATGTTTTGGTCTAACTAACCTTACTTAACAAAGTAATTCGCACGTTTAACTCATTTTATTGCGTCTTTGTTCCAGCTTTTCGCAGGCTGTGGCGGGATAGTGTGAATTCTTCATTGAGACTTCTCGCACCGACGTTTGACTATTAGATTAAAATGCCACTCATAGTGATAACGGGCAATCCGTGTAGCGGTAAAACGACCAGGGGTCTCGAACTGAAAGACTACTTCAAGAAGAGATTAGAAAGCACCGGGCAAAGCGTGGAGATAATTAGCGAATCCGACGCGATAGTTACGGCAGGTTATGATAAGAATACATTTTACGCCGGTCAGTGGGAGTCTTAAGTTGCGACACGATTGTCACTTAATAATTGTACGTCTGATCGTGCTAATCAAGAAACAGTGAATCCAGGTAAATTATATTTCAGATTCAAAGAAAGAGAAAGCTGTCAGGAGCGCCATGAAGTCGGATATTCAGCGCAGACTCGACACACGTAATCTGTTGATATTCGACGGCAGTAATTACATCAAAGGATACCGGTATGAGATCTATTGTATGACAAAATTGTACAAAACTCCCCAATGCACGATACACTGTGATATACCGGTCGAGCACGCTTGGATGTTGAACAACAAACGAACCAAGTCCGACCAGTACAGCCGAGAAAATTTTGACGCCCTTGTCGCGAGGTAGTCACATAGTGACATCACAAGCAACGCAAATACGTTCTTCAGATTTCACGTTTGAACATTGAATCCAACAGATACGAAGCACCAGAAGGTAGAAATCGATGGGACGCGCCGCTTTTCGCGGTCACACCGGACGACGAATTGGTCGGTGAGGAGATTTACAAGTCGCTCTACGAGGTGAAAGCGCCGAAACCGAATCTCAGTACTCAGTGTGTTGGTATCGTGTTCATTCGTGTTTCCCGAATAATTCGTCCGACATCTCACGTGAATGAATTCATCTTTCAGCCACCGTTAGCATCGACGAATTACCTGTACGAACTGGACTCGATAACGCAAGACGTGATAAACGTGAGTCGTTTCTTTTTTTTTTCATTTAATCACAATTGTACGACGTAGCTATGGCAGAGATAGTTAACTTATGTACATATCAGAATAGTCGATTTCAACAACAAGAACGATTTGCGCATCGGAATGCAAACGCTGCATTTTCCTGTATTTTTCTTTTGTTCTTGAAACAATCTCTCTCTTTTTCTCTCCCCCTCACACTGTACAATATAAGATCTGTCGACGTAACGTGTACACGCGATATTCTCTATCGGACGGTCTATATATGTATATATACACTATAGGTGCTATATGTGTACATATGTATATTGTAGTAACATACAACTCTTTTTTTCTTTTCTTTCATCACAAAGGCGATATTGTCAGCGAAACAATTGGGAATCAACAACGACATAAAGGTACCGGGTTGCAGTGTGACAGTGTGCAATTCGGCCGCGCCCGCGCATCTTCTAAGATTACGCAGGCAGTTTTTAACTTACAGTAAAATGCAACAGAGTGGGATCGATCAGATCGCCGCATTATTCGTACAATATCTCAATAAAAACTTATAACAAAGTGGAAAGTGGATGCGTATCTGTTTCGTTTCCTAACTGTAATATAACGACTACATATTACGGATATATGTATATAAAGCCGCCTGTCCGTATAATGTATTCGCTGACTTGTCTCGAGACGTTCGGTCAAGTTCGCCGGACGCTCGATTCGCGATATAACGAAAGGAGAACATACACACCTGAATATTGTCTGATCTCACGCAATATGTGAGAAAGTTAACGCGATTTATAATCTCAGAAAATAATTTATCTACTATACGCGATATCTCAGTCGATTCCGGGGAAAGAAACCAGCTCGTCCATTGTTCTTTTCTTTTTTTTTTTCAACAATACTAAACCCCATGCTTGAACTCACTGTAGCGGTACTGTCTTACTGGCACATACGAAATAAATCTTAGGCTCAAATAAATTGATCATAAAGGTGAACATGTAAAAATGTCTTACGTATTATGCAGACTCGCCAACTTTACACGATGGTATACTTACTAAATAATAGATAGAGAAAGTTGATTGTACTTAAATATATGTAACAACTTTTTAGCATTCAACATGTTTTCCTCGCGTGAGTAAAATATATATATGTATGTATGTATGTATATATATATATTATATATATATACGGCGTTCCATTCTTAATTCTCTTGTTCTTGTGCGCCGTTGCTGTCCAAGCAATTCCTATGATTATGATTTACGTTGTCTATATGTTGGTGGAGCTTTCGACAGACGAAGTACACGCTGTTGTACTCGCATTGCAGCATACTATTGATGTTCTGGGCGTAACGCGTTTTCACTTGCGTCTCTTCCTTCTGAAAGATACAACACAACACGTTGGTAAAGTAAGAATACTCCCTTTCCGAGGATATTTCCAAGAATTTGCCCGGGTGTCAGACGGCAACTGTTACCTCCAACCGGAAGCCGAAGCCCAGGATAACTTCGCGAATGGCGTCGTAACTCGGCTCGATCGATTCCTCGTTTGGCAAATCACTGAAGTGATACAGCAACGGTCCGAGATTTATCCACACTCCACCTGGCTTCAAAATCTTATAAATCGTCTCAATGAATTGTACAACATTGTTGGCACAGTCTATGAAGAAGCATGTTGCTACGCAGTCCCAGTGATTGTCCTCTGTATAAACCTGAAAGGGATATTTCTCGAATTTTTAATGCCGTCGAGCGGGGGGAGAGTATCGTCCGGGTTTCGAGAAATACCGCAGGTTACCTCTAAAAAGTCCCCCGCAGTCATGGAGAATTGTGCGGTTCCTGGAAGATCGCTCGGGCTCACATCGGGGAAGGAGACTGCTTGCGTCTGATGTTCCGGTTTCAAGTTATTCATATATTGGTGTACCCAAGGATGCACTTGATACAAGTTCACTTCCCGACATCTGCGTCAATGTTAAAAGTTACGTTACGAATTCACAAATTACAACCGACATAATGAAACTATTCTTTCATTGCTTACTTACTTGTTCAGTACAAAGTTCGATGCGAACAACATGAACAATGAAAATTCGTTCCCCTGACAAGTGTATCCGCGCCTTGCAATCTCAAAGGCAAGTCGGCCCAATCCTGCACCAGGTACTAAGATATATACGTTCGACGGCGTACTGGAAATTTACCTATCATTCGATATTCTCCTTAACTACGTTCTAATGCAACTCGCAAGGGAAACTTCTGGAGTACATTGAAGATCTTGCTGCTGCAACTTTTTTCACAGACTTGTCCATTTTCTTAAATGTAAATTCTTAGTGCGACTATATTCCTTCCTTTTTTTTTCTTTTTTTTTTCTTTTTTCAAAAAGTATCAGTGATAAAATGTGCAGTGTGAAATTTTTAAACTTCCGCATAAGTTTCCCCTGTTACTTTTTCTCTTAATGCAATAATTAGGATATATAATTGGGAATAGAGTAATGCAGCGTATAGTAGGTTAGTAATAGGTTACCATACCATTGGTCTAATGGAAACTGATTCAATATTTCCTCTATAATAGGTTGATAACATGCTGTTCGTTCTTCTGTACCCTCTACGCTCCAATCGCGTACCAATTGCTTAATGGTAGCTTGGACCTTCTCTTGGTCCACCATCACAGGGCGTGGATTTAATGTCTGCAATCAGACATTAAATTATACAACAGAATGCTATATATATATGTCATATGAAGAAATATATCTATATATCTATAAATATTTTCTTACACTATCAGCCTGTGCAGCAGCTGGATGAACATTCTCGAATATATGAGCTACATCCTTTATAATGAGTTTTATAATGTGATCATTGTTCTCGATGCAACGCTTTACCTCCTGCAGATGGTCCCTGTACTTTGACAAAAGTTTCTGATGGTGCGTTGGCAGAGTGAGAAGATAGGATTCCGATTTCTTTACCCTTGACAACGAGTGTGGTCTGTGCAGAAACAGAAGGAGGTAAGGGATAAACAGCAGATAAATAATTTGAGAAATGATCTCTCTACAAATGATTATAATTCGTTAGATTAAGTCCACAGAAAAAAAAGTAAGTAAACAAATAAACCAGCAATATTACGCCTTGACTTAAGGGTCATCGCCGATACGAACAATTTACACACATTAAATTAAGCCGATCATCGCTGGTAATTAAGGATAAAAGAACCAACGAAAGATAAGAGGACCGACCGACACCGACCGGATTTATGGCTTATCGTCGGATATACACTCACTTGTAGTACTTGAACGCGGCGACGATCCTCTGGAAGTGCTTCCGCTCTTCCTCATCCTCGTAATTATTGTGCATTTTTTTCGGACGCGGATTAGCCGTCGCATTCGCTTCCATCTTTACGTGCTGCACGCGCGGGCCTTGTTTTGTAATGAATCCTCCACGCGTGTTCCAAGCTCGTCCTCACGATGACGATTCACGCCGCTTATCTGCACTTTCCGCGTTTAAAGCGCGAATAAAGCGATACACGCGTTACGTTCGCACGACAGAGAGAAAGGAGGAGGGAGAGAGCGAGAGAACGAAGAAAGGGGAAGCGAGATTTAGAACGAAACGAATACATATATTCAAATGTTCGGAAAGGAGGGAATGAAAGCGGGGTGACGAAGTGTAGAAAGTACAAATTCAAGCTCACTGACCCAGTGCTCAGAGGCTGCGTTCCAAGATTCACCGCGAACGCTGGAAATTTATAGTTTATGTCACGTATATTATAGATATTCAGCACTGTAGTGAATATCGAGACGCAGCCAGAGGGAAAAATCGTTAGCGGTATCAATCACGCTGAAAGTCATCAACGAAAAGATTCGTGGGTCATGTTCCAAAATCTTATTCGATTGACAGAGAAGTTTTTAATTCATCGGGACCAAAAGAGCGAAAATTTCTTTATCATGGGCCGGTATTCGTAGTCGGATCTTATAATTGAAACTGTCTTAAATTCATCTTCAGAGGCTGTATAGCTCATTTCATTGGCTCCGAAACACCTGAAGATAAACTTAAGACGGTCTTAAATATAAACACAACTATCTCCTTGTCTACAATCTTGCATTAAGTCTTAACAGTAATAGTGTCGGTCTACAATAGGTATTATATTATACCTTAAGAAATTGACCAATCACAGTCGAGTGTGAAGAGAATAATTAATTAAATTAGTGATTGGTCAATTTCTTAAGGCTTAAAATACTTATTGTACACCGACACTTAGTCCTGGTTTACAATAGATGTTTCAAGCCTTCAGCCTTAAGAAATTGACCAATTACAGTTGACTATTCTCTTCATATTCGACTATGATTGGTCAATTTCTATTGTTCAATTATTATCAATTTTTATAGTCTTGATTGTAAAAAACGGGCCCCGTATATGGTTAGGTAAATTCGCAAGAAAGGCTCCAAAACTAGTTTGAGAAACAAACATGATTTCTCCGAGTTAAAACACGGGAAAACGCCGATAGAACGGGAAGTGTAGCCTAGCTGCACTGGATCCCCCAACTTGAGAACACTGGCCACGATCGGCCGCTCTCGTCAATCCTGCCAATCGCTCAGCAGCCGCGATTCAATGGCGGCTAACGTCAGGTAACTTCGAGTCGCCCAACGGCGCGAAGACGACAGTCTGTCACCATCCGTCACGGTAATTCATGCGTTTCGCCGGGAACACTCGACGATTTGATCATCACCGGGACATCATTTCCCGCACCCGGACTCGAGCTACACCAGCTGCGGGAGCTGTTCCGGGACGTTCGCCATTTTTAAAAGGAGCTCGATCAGCCGCCCGCCGCCGCGCGCGCGATCGCAGCGACTACGTCGTTCTCGACCGGGCGGGGGACGTGGTGGGGCGCGAAGGGAGAGGCAGCAAAGTGCGCGGCGAGGTGGTCTCCGAGCGACGGTGATCGCGAACTCTCAACGACTACGTAGTGCCGATCGTCGTCGAGTCGTGTGTGTGACGCATCGCGTCGACGAGGATCCGTTCGCGATTCATGGGCGTGTTCCGGCCCGTCGGCTGATAAGGCGAGAGAACGATTCGCCGCGGGTACGTGAGACGGAGAGAGAGAGAGAGAGCTCGCTGCGGCGACCGACGATATACGATGTAAAGGTAAACCCACGACGGAGAAGAGGGCCGTCCCTTGCGCGTTCGAGCTCGGCCAAAGTCTAGGTGTAAGTGTCGGTCGGGCTGGGAGTCGTCGACAGCCGAGAGAGAGAGAAAGAAAGAGAGAGAGAGAGCGAAAAAGCTTCTTCGTCGTCGGGCGACGGTGACTTTTACGCGGCTTCCACCAGCTCCCGTCGCGGTGTAGCGAGCCGCCCTCGCCACAGCTAGGATGTCGAGTCTGCCGCAGATGTCGAGCAGCGGGCTCAGCAAGTTGAAAAAGAAACACTTTCGGGTGAAGCACCAGAAGGTTAAGCTGTTCCGCGCGAACGAGCCGCTGCTCAGCGTGTTTATGTGGGGTGTTAATCACACGGTAAGTGCGAGCCTGTCTTTTCCTCCCTGTCTCTATCCCCTTCCTTTCTCTCTCTCTCTCTCTCTTTCCCTCGCTCTCCTCGGCGGCCCCCGCGAGCGTTCGACTCGTCGGGCGCGAGGAGAGCGCTCTCGCCCATCAATTTGCACGGATGACAGCTTACGGAAGATCGTACGTCATCGTCATGCCATTTTCCCATTTCTCCGCGGGATTATTTGTTTCTCCCGACGCGGTGCGCGCACGCCGCCTGCGTCGCGATTTTTCCGCCGGGCGAACGCGCGCGCGAATCAGCGACCCGTTCACCGTGTCGATCGCAATGACTCATAATTATTATTGAGTCCGCGTCTTCCGATTTATACACCGCACGGCATCTCGTGTGTGTATGCGCGCGCGTGTACGTTTATATGTATATACATGTATGTATAACACGTAGCAACCGCGCGCGTATATGACGTTTCAGAATTTATCAATCCGTGCCGTTTCCCCACCACCATCCACCTTGGTTCTCAATGACAGATCGTTTTATTGAGAGAGAGAGAGAGAGAGAGAGAGAGATATTCGACCTCTGAACTCAATTCATTAAGCTTAATTTTCCCATGCAAGCGAGATAAATTTATGATTATCTATGTATTGTGTTTGCTGCATTGCAGATAAACGAACTTAGTCACGTTAACATTCCAGTAATGCTCTTGCCGGACGATTTCAGAGCTTACAGCAAGTTAAAGGTGGATAACCATCTCTTCAACAAGTAAGTTCACCGCCGCATTGTTGTACGTCGCGTCCCGACGTCTCGTGCGCACAATAATGCGGGGATTTCATTTGTCTCCTTGTAACACGCATCTCCTCGGCTGTATTTTGCCAACCGATTGTGAGTATGTAACCGTCCGTGGTGAGAGCGGGCTTTCTAAATATACTCGAGGAACTCCGTGTCCACACGATTGCAACGAGACAATCTCAGAAATATATTTAAGCGATATATCGTCCGCTCTCTGTATATAGTACTCAGCGGCAAGGTGATAAGTTGGCAAGCGCTCTTGTGTAACTTTGGATTCGTTGACGCTAATAAGACGCAAATACGCGTATCTTTGGTTCGAGCATACCACCCCTGCGTGCACATTTTTGCATAGGGCGGGGGCTATTAATATACACCGCAGGGGATACACCGTATAACGCGCTGTCTCTTTCCTTTGCAGGGAGAACATGCCATCCCACTTCAAGATCAAAGAATATTGCCCGTTAGTCTTTAGGAATTTGCGAGAGAGGTTCGGCATAGACGATCTCGATTACAAGGAGTCGATGACGAGGTAATGCCATCCCGTCGCGTTACACGCATGATTTTCTGCGGATTTATTCCTAGTTAGGCGCACAGAGGAAGATTTCCTTGGATTTGATAAGATCTTTTGGATTGGGTCGAATTTGTCTCTTGGAACGGACCAAATCAACGAATGTTTGATTCAGTTGGATTGTTTGGTTTCACAAACGGTGTCACAATATTTGCCAAGTTAACATGTTCTCCTCGTATTTTCACCCAAACATTACGATGTTTGTCGCAAGTAATAGATTATGTGAAAAAAAGTAATACTAGAATTAGAAAAATACCAATGAACTTTTTTGTCTCAGTGGAGAATATTTAATTTTTTTTCTTAAAAAAAAAATGAAATATTATTTCCTCCGAATAATACTATTTTTTTTTAATCAAATATGATTTACTCAAAACCAACATTTTGTCTCATTCAAACAAAATGACATTTGATATCACGTTGATTGCATTAAACAAACCCAAGTTAAACACGTATACTGAATCCAAAGGGACCTTCTTTTCTGTGTGTATATATGTGTGTGTGATACGGTAGACACACCCGAGACGATGCGAATCTCTTTCTAGATTCAGATCGAATTTCCGCTCGCGGTTCCGCACGGTTTTCCACGACACGTTCACGTCGGTCGGGACCGACTTCTCGGTAGTAACGGTTAGGCACGAGCGGGGAGAGTGTGCGTGTGCCGTCCCGTCCCGTTGTTCCTGCCACCACTTGTAACGCAAGGATTTTGATGTAATAGATGTCGGGCGTTTAATCCGTCGCGAGCGAAGCAACGCTCGGATTTGGTTTCCGTCTGCAGAAGGACTCGTCACTTGGTTCAGCGCTCCGCTACCACCCCGTCGATTACTCTTTCCTCTCCTTCTGTCTCCTCGCAAATTTCGATTCTAAACAAACCGCTGCGTACCTACGGTTTTAAACCAAAACGCCTGAGGTTAGAGACAACAAAACTTGATTTTGCCGTGCTGTGCTGTGTCATTATGTTTTTTTTATCTCTCTCTCTCTCTCTCTCTCTCTCTCTTACCCTCCTAACACCGGTTGAAGTCGAGCGAGCCTCATACAAAGCCGAGGGGACGAGGATCGGCGTGACTAAAGCAACATAATCTTTAACGATTGTTATTCACACGGTCACATTCGCAAAACAGCGGCAGCTCGAGCACACTTGAACTCGCGAACTGCCCCCCCCCCCACTCCCCCTCGAGAGCTTTTCCCCGATTAAATCAAGCATGGCGCAAAGTTGTTTTCAAGAATGTCATCACGAAGGTGTTGTTCAGCTTAGGAGGATAGCTGGAGATCACTAACAATTTGCTTTGTCGATCACGACGATCAGCAATAATGATCATGATCATCAGTCATCTCGATGATTAATAATAATTGAGACAATCAGGACGGCGAGACCAATAATACTAATAATAATAGTAATAATAATACATACGCTGACTCTAACGACTCGTATAATCGTTCACTAATTAAATAATTCGTGCGTTAGAGTGCAATCGACCCTCTGTTTAACTTTTATGATATCGTTCGAATTATTTTACCTAAACACACACACACACACATACGTACATACGCTTCTTCAGACATATATATATCTCTCCGGCTAATAATATCAGAACCACCCACTTTGTTACTTGTTTAATAATTCCACCACCACGACGAGGCGATTAGTCATTTGTGTTTACCAACACCATGCTCTGCCATGTAGTCCTGCCGGCCCGGCGAGTTTCATACGAATTTTGAAGCATTCGTTTGACTTTCTCTCACACTCTACTCCTGCATGTGCGCGCGCTCGACGTAGCTTCCCGCAGCTCTTGCTTCTTTTTCCAGATCGCAGCCGGTGCTCGACGACTCGTCCGGAAAGAGCGGCGCGAAGTTCTACCAGTCCTATGACAAGCTGTTCATCATTAAGACCCTCACGAGCGAGGAAGTGGAGAGGATGCACTCGTTCTTGAAACAGTATCATCCCGTAAGTAACGCGAGAGATCGAGGAGAACGGGGGGGATTGATCGTCGATCTCGGGAGGGTGGTGAATTACAGTTTGTCTCAACGAATTATCCACAATCACCTTGCAGTACATCGTCGAGCGACACGGGAAGACACTGTTGCCGCAATACCTGGGTATGTATCGGCTGACCGTCGACGGTGTCGAGCACTACGTGGTCGCCATAAGGAACGTGTTCTCGAATCACTTGACCACCCACAAGAAATTCGACCTGAAGGGCTCGACGGTGGACCGGGAGGCGTCGGACAAGGAGAAGGAGAAGGATCTTCCCACTTACAAGGACAACGACTTCGTCAAGGAGGGCATGAAGATCTACATCGGAGAAGAGGCCAAAGCTAAGCTAATAGAAACCCTAACCGCCGACGTAGAAGTAAGTAAGTTCATACGATCTTCGCGATCGAGAGCCTCACCGAGAGTCACTTGCGTGTACTTTCTGTCGACCGAGTCCGGCAAAGAGTCCGAGAGATCACTCTTCTAGTTCCTGACGAGACTACACCTGATGGATTACTCCTTGCTGCTCGGTCTGCACGATTGCGCACGCGCCGAACAAGAGAGCAGAGAGCGCGCGGAGAGGGAAGAGGACGAGGATAATCACGAGGAGGAGGATGACAGTGAGTCCGGCAGCGGACTGGAGTCCCGAGGCCCGGCGGGAGAGTAAGTCTGGGCGACGGTGTCTCTCTCTTTCTCGTCCTTCTCCACATCGTGATGATTCTCTCACCCGTCAATGTCTCGTTTGCCTAGCCGCCTGTGGGGTTGGGGCGGCGTCGGCGCGCTCACCAGCATGGCAACGCCTCCCGAGTCGCCGCACGCCGCGCTGATGCGCGACACCAGTTTACAGTACGAGGACGCGATCATACCTGAACTAGACATTTACGCTATTCCTAGTAAAGAAGGTACTTCCCCCCCGAACAGCTGGACTCTGCTCGCACAGCGAACTCTAAATACGTCGAACTTATTTTCCACCCGCAATTAATATTCATATTCCGCTTTTAAAATTCATCCGGACTTGATAGCAAGTTTTGCAAATACCGCCTTAGCCAGGAGAGGCAGTATTTTTCGCAACACTTGCTGTAAAATTTGGGGGAATTTTTACAAGGGGGATAATTAATGTGAATATTAATTACTGGTAAAGAAAGTCGGTTATACATGATGCTTTCACATAAAAAAAAAGAAAGAAAAGAAATTAAAAAATTTAGGTTCGCTGTGCGTCCAGGAAAGCTCCGAAAGTATATTTTCTAGCGAAGCGAAACGCATTTCTTCCCTTAGATGCGGATGTAAAGAATGTACTCACCCGTGTCACTTGTGTGTTCTCGCAGGTGCTCCTACGAAGGAGATCTACTTCCTGGCCATAATAGACGTGCTGACACATTACGGTGTGCGCAAGCAAGCGGCGAAAGCGGCCAAGACAGTGAAGTACGGTGCTAACGTCGACGGTATATCCACCTGTGATCCAGAACAATACGGAAAACGATTTATAGAGTTCATGAGCAAAGCCATAGAATAGACAGCGGTCGATCCGGTCCAAGCCTGTGCGAGAGCCGAGGGAATCTTACGACGATATTACCGCTTGTTGTGTGCGTACCGTCGGAGTGAAGTCGCGTTACAACGGAGCAGAGGAAAACAAAAAAAAAAAGAAAACCGCAACTTGCACTTGCAGGGTCTTTGGAGATGCACGATCATCCCGCGGTCTCCGGTTCGGCAAACTTCGGACACTGCGTGTCTGCCGCCGGCACCGGTATTCTCCTTAAATAATAAACGCTTTCGTCGATATCGCGCGCGATATCGCGGATAGAATAATCGTCGTAGCGAGGTCGTCGCTCGTCTCGTCTCCCGGAGAAGGAGAGAGTTTAGCCGATATTTTTTATCGACAATGATTCTCATTCACGCGCAGTCCGACGCCAGGTCATTCTCATTCTCGACCTTATTATCGTCGACCAATCCGCGCGCGTTGTTGCCTCGCACAGTCTCGATCGTCGTATGTACGTCGCGCGTGATCTTCAGGCGTGAACCTCTCCGAGTTCCTCTCGCACCTCCTCGAGGCGGAACGTGCAGGCGACACGCACACACGAATACCGCGGCTGCGTGGAGGGATCTTTACAAACGCAATGACAAACGCGCCCCCCCCCCCCGTCTTGTTTTCCGCACACCACGCACATGCACGGATTTTCGAAAGAACGGATACGCGATATTTGACGACGACTCGCGTAGGACCGAGCGAGGATCAGTTTCCATTGTACTACGTGCGAATCGGGTGGTAGGGATGATATCTGCGTGAATTAGACGGAATTCTCGAAACCGCACAATGCTTCTATCTCTCTCTCTCTCTTTCCCCCTCTCCCTCCCTCTTTAACCGATATATCAGTAGCCGTGATACTTCGCGGGAGTATGTCGATTAAACAGCGATCGACGGGCAATAGTCAGATGCGTACTGTAGGTTACAGGAAAAAAGAAAAAAAAAAGAAGAGCAGATATTCAACTCGATGTTACCGTTGCAATAAGTCCCGAAGGCGGGATCCTGATCGCGAGAAACAAATGCGGCGCTTTCGTCGAGCGTGTAGCACCGAATCGTTCGTCGCGAAACGTAATCATCTCGAGGAAGCTACCGAACGTCTCAAGGTAATCGACGCGGTCACACGAGAGAGTGATGAGCGACACTTCTCGTGTGCCGAGGTCAGTGTACACGTTACGTACACTCACATATACATAGACAGACGTACACACACAAACACACACGCACACACATACGTGTATGTAATGCATATACAAGAGCCACGAATAAATGTTACACTCCAGACGTCTGGTCTCTCTGGTTCGGTTAAATATAACGTATTCAACGATTACTACGGTGAGTCGATGTGTGACGCTTTGTACGGACAGCAAGTTCGGTTACACTTCGTAACAGGGGACAAAGGTTGATCCGTAGGGAAACGAAGCTCGGAGTCTTTGCGAAGAACGAGGCACGATACATATCTCTTTGATACTCGTCGCGCACGGACCTTACTCATCGTTACGACAATAGCGGTTTCTTCTTCTTCTGAAGGGGGAAAAAAGGGATTGTAACGGATAAGAGATATATACCGTACTTCTGAGAAAAAAGAGAGGGGGGAGGGGGTTACAGCAAGCACCGCGAATTTCCTTTTGCACAATGATACATATATATGATACATTATTGTTTACCTCGAAGGCTTATCGCGCGAACGACTCGCGTCTCTTAGCTTGATTTCACCACGTTATCACCGCGTAAATCGACGGGATTCAGCACGAGAGGTGAGCTGGCGAGGGAGAGTCTCTATAACGGCACGATATTGTCAGGCGAGTTTGTACACCGTGTGAAGGAAGAGCGAGGATATGCAGCGTTGCGTAAGACAATATCTTTGAATAATCTAACGATACACTCTTTTATATAATTTGTTAGACCCGAATATAATATAATGACTAATTATTCTAATGATTAATATATTCATCTAGTCTTGATACTTGGTATATAATTTTGTATGTACGTATATATATATATATATATATATATATATATATANGTGATAGATGAAAGGAGGGGGGGGGGAGGGTGTATGTATGTGTGTCTGTATGTATATTACCGACATCTGTTGCGGAACACTTTGTGTTTTCGGAGAGTACAATCCTTTGTGCGTGATCGTCAGTCGTATGTAAGATAAAATACATGGTGGCTAGTTCGCAATCGAGCGGGAAACTATTTCAAAGCGTGTCACACACAGTTTTATTTAATGAAAATGAAAAAAACAAAACAAGGCAAACAGACAAATCGCATCCATCCCGTTTAGCACGCGTCCTTGTGTGTGGCAACGATAATAAAAGGAGTCTTTGTTCGCATTAAAAATAAACTGAGATTCATCGGTATGCGGAGTTGTTCTTGCTGCGCATTATTATCGTACGTGTGTGTGTGTGTAAGATAGCGCTCTCTCGTAGCTCTCGCCCTTACGTCGAAACGTCTCACTGTAGGTCTCACGATCAACGTAGATCTGTGAGAAAGAGAGAGAGAGAGAGAGAATATCCGTCTTCCAATTCGCCACATACTACGATGTATATGGATATTTTGGAATCAAAGCGTCGAACGGTGTTGTTGTGTTCCACGGCTTGAGAGCGAATGGGGAAAATAAACGTTACGTTTCTAACACGGAATATCCAGCCTCCTGTATTTCTGAGCTTCTGACGTCATCAAACAAAGACGCAGCGAGTAATCGGAAGCCTCAACTGTACGGTTGCTCTTTACACATTTTTAACCAGCACTTGCTCTTATAAGTCTTCCTACAGGTCTTTATTGAGCGACGAATAAACGACGACGAGTATTGCCAATTTTGCGAACGACTAGCTTTCTCGGGGTTTTCCGGCGAGCGTAAACCGGGAGATTCTTCTGCCGAGTGCGAGGTACGCTTACGAGTGTACCGAGCTATTTTCTGCGTCTACCAGCCTACTTTGTTGCTTTTGTCTCGCCGGGGACACTTGTTTCAGACACTCTATATCGTTAAACACAACCTGCGCCCCTCCTCCGCTCGTCGGCAACACATTCGCCTGAAAGTTCAGACGTACAATTGTACCTGCACGTCGCAAGAGGCCGATATACTAAGAGAGATTTATAAGCTTGAAACCCCGTAAATAAAACCAGGATCTTCCGGGCCTTACTCTTCTCAAGATACGAGTATGTCATCCCGGGGAAAAAAAAAGATCACACATGAAACTTGCCTATAAATTTAAATATATACAATTATACATCCACAACGAAAAAATACTGTTCTTTACAAACTATATGCAAATACAATCGAAGTAAATCCAAACGTTTTTTTTTTGCTTCTGGCTGTTTGTGTTTCTGACAGCATATGATATCGACATTTAATTAAATGACATAACAATTTTTCTTTCGTGTAGACATAATATTTGTGGCCACATATATGGGCAAAATTCATGTGTAACTTTATATGATTATATATGATCATTTTTTCCCGGGGTGTCTTCGAGAACAACGCCCGAACGGTGAGACTCACCTTGTACAGCCTGGTCTCGAGCTCACCGTCCGTATCCTGTTCCTGGGCGTACAAGCAGTACCTGGCGGATCTGGACGTGAAGGGCTTCGGATCTGTCAGTTTCGTGACGCTGCGTTTGCTCGGTGTCTGCGGCTGGAGGATCGTACCGACGGGTACCAACCGGCCGGGACGATGGTCTATCCATTTGTTCGCGTTTCGCGATTGATACCTCGGATTCACCACCGGGACTTTATCCTACGTACACATTATATTGCGATCAGCACACAGCACGATCAGGTAAACTTTGACGGAAGACGGAGGGTATGGCTTTATTTTGAGGAAAGAAGAATTACTCTTCTACTCGGCTTGTACGGTTCAACTGAATCCTTCGAGACGTTCCTCGTCGCTTCCGCGTCTGATTTCGTTGTGGCGTCGGCCGACCCGATCGTGGACGTCGACGGGGTTTGAGAATCGATGGTTTCCGCCGTCGAAAGCTTCTTCGCGAGTATCGTCGAGACTGGCTCCTCCTCCGGTGCCTCCGTTCTCGGTTTTGGATTCGGTTGTGCCGCGACTGCGACGTTATCGGACGTGTTGTCGTTATTTGCGAGTATCTGCTTCATCAATTTCAATTTCTCCTCCTGCTTCTTGATGTGACTCTGAAAGTGGCTCGACACGGTTCAATATTTGGGCAATTATAATGAAAAATGTTGCATATATATTTTGAAAGTACAATCGACATGTTTATCGAAGAGCGAGAAAATTAGTAATAATATAATAATAATTAAACGAGTTAAAACGTACCTCCAACCGTTCACGTTGCTCGTGCAGCTTCGTCTCAAATTCTCTTGTCATCCTGTCAATCTCAGCTCGTATCTTGTTGCTGCATTTCTCTATTATCTTCTGTTTATCTATCGCGTGTTGTTTCAGCTGCCTGTCTCTGTCTCTCACCTATGCACACGGAAGTTAATTCTGCATATCCATCTTCCGTTAGAATCTACACATTGACTGCATTAATTATATAAATGTAATAAAGCATAACATCAAATTACAAAGCAAAACTCCGTTTACCTCCTGTTGCGTGTTCCTCAAAGCATCATTCGCATTATTTAACTTATACAGCAAGCTGTCGACCTGGTTGTCCAACTTACAGGTACGCTCCTCCAATGAAGAAATCTAAGAAATTTACGGGACAACCTTGAGAAAATTAAAAACAAAAGCATAAGTATGTATCATCAACAAGGATGTTCTCACTATCTTTCTCTGTTGATCACTGTAATTTCTCAGTGAAGCATTCTCGACCTGCAGAGACGAGTTCTCACGGTCCAACTCCACCAGTATGTTTCTAAAATTATTTTCTGAAAGGACTATTTTGCATCGATCTCGAAACAATTGTTACTAAGGTCGTTTCAAAAGGTCCGGAGAATCAATCATACGTTTCTGGCGCAAATCGTCCCGCAGCAAATCCCTCGTCTGAATATTCTTCATCAAGGATTGTATCAGGTTTACGATCACCTGCTCGTCGTCCGGGCCTGTCAGTTCTGCGGTGGACACAGGTTCTGCCTCTGCGCTACAAATGAGGAAATCATGTTTACAATTAAACTGAGGCAAACAAACCCAGGGAAAAGATCATATGTGAAATTTGCTCATGTGACTACAAATAATGACACATACTTCCACAACGAAAAAATATTGTTATTTACAAATGATATGCAAATACAATCGAAGTAAATGCTTTTGACAGCACATGATATCGACGTTTAATTAAATGTTTAGTTAAATTAAATTAAACATAACATCACTTTCTTTCGTACAGAGTAGAACATACATGATCATATATGTAACCATATATATGAGCAAAATTCACTTATGATTTTACATAATTATATATAATCGTACATAATCATTTTTCCCCAGGAACCTACAAATATACTATTTCCAGGTCAACTCACCCTGCCATCGTTTCTCAGCGACGTGAAAATCAGCGGTATAAACGCTCATCGACAACTGTGACGAAATTCCAACCGTCCGTTCGGAAGCCAACGACGCGGAACACGTACTTTATCGTGTAGTAACATTTGAAATTAGCGGATGTCTAAGCGCTAATTGGCTCCAGCCAGTCGGACACATCGTCGCCCTTGTTACCCACGGTCGGTAACTCGAGCAGCGCGCTACCTTACCGATCGATCATAAGCTTCGCTCGCGGGACAACGAGTTGGCGCCACCGTTCGCTCCAAGGGGCGCCATTTTTCTCGCACGGTGAAATATGCATTTTTCAAACGGCAGTCGTCGAAAATTGCGGAAGGACGAGAGGACTCGGCTGCGCCTACAACTGAATCCTCCGCCGCTGATGACTTCAAACGTACATCATTACTCGTGAGTGTTCACACGGCATTTCAAGCCTCACAAACGCATCGCAAAATCTCGGTCCCACGAATTATCGCGCGGGATTCGCCCGCCCGGGGCATTATTAGGCCTTTAGGCGACTTTTTCTCTCCTTCCTTCCTGATTCTTTTTCTTCCTTCGCTTTCCGCACGACGGATTCCACGATCCTGCGGATATTTCCATCGGCCGCGCGCTAATATTATTGCTCGAGCAATACACGTCTCTCGATGTACGGGCGTTATCTTATTGATAGTGTACACGGCTATTTCGTCTAATCCTTTCGTTCCTCCGTAATACAGTTTTATGATATACAGCGCGTCAGTCTTTCTCATCTCGCGACTCACGACGCACCTATTATTGGCTCAATCGGCCGATTACAGTACGTACATATTTATAAAGAGATCGGCTGACGTCGATCACTCATTTGCAAGAATCATCGCTCGTTTACATCTCGTGTGCTCGGTCGATCGCGATCGTGCGCACAACTCGCGAGAGTTGTTTATCACTTTTGTGCATATTAATTAAACTGGAGCGTACATAATCGCGGAGCTTTTCGGCAATCACGCGAATGATAATTAGGACGACGCGTCCTTGCGAACGGGAATTACGGTAATGCCGTGTCGCGCAATCGGTTATGCGTTATTTTAACAACTGCACAGTGAGAGGGAGAAAAAAGTGTGACGTTCGAGTAAACATTTGTCAAGGGGTATCGGGGATAATTCCTTTACTCGGATCAAGTAAACATTGCTTGAACGTTGCACATTGAAAAAGAAAAGAAAGTGCTACGTTCAAATAATATTTACTTAATCCGAGTAAAATGATCGTCGTTCCGAAATATTCCTTAGCGGACATTTACTTGAAGCGTAGCGCTTTCTTCCTTCAATGTAAACAGTTTGACCTGTGCGACGAGTAAATTCCCGCGATAAATCATCTCGTTTTCGATAGCTGTGTGTTGAGAATGAAAGACAGTTGAATCGACAAAATCGGCGCGTTCGCCCTTATTTCAAAAAAGACGGTGTCCACCGAACGAATTATGCGTTCGCGCAACGACACGCACAAGTAAATCTTGCTTGATCCAAGTAAAAACTTGCCAACGAGCATCGGAGTAATCGTTGAGCGCTTTTCTCCGTGTACTCTCACGGACGCTGAATAGAATGGCTTAACGCGAGAATCTGGCGGCTTCGGCCGCCGAATTACTCGGTGGGAATCACTCGCGGTGCTACGTGTTTCACCCGACGATTATCTCCCGCAATTCAGCGAGTCCCTCGCCCCGCTGCCGAAAACGTTTGACATTTCCGCGACTGCTGACGCGAATCTTTCCCCGCACATTAAATTCCGCCCCGCTTTACGCCTCCGATCTCGGCCCTTCTCTTCTTGGTCGGAGTTACGGCAACGTTTACCTCGAACGCACGCTGGGATTTTCCTCGTGTACGGGCCGGCAGTTTTCCGTCGATGATTACTCGGTGATCAATCACCACTGAAATTACCGGGCGCTTCTCGATTAATGTCCGTTCCAACCAACACCGATCGCGTCTCGGAGCGTCAGTTTACATCTTCATCTGGGAAGAGTTTAAATTCCCGATAGAGACGGACGTTGAAGACGCGTTCGCCCGCGCGTGTCCGCGCGGACTCCGTCGAATTAGTCATACGAATAATGCTGAATTCCCGGGATAAATTCACACGCATTGTTAATATCTCCTGAGTCCATGTCGGCGCGACGGTGACGGAAGGGACTATAGTGTGTATTTTAATTGGAAATCTCTGAAATCGTGGCGGATTAGGTAAGACGCGTGATGCGGAGGTCGAGTAGCTGAAGGGATAAATCATCCGCCGGAACAGAATGGAACGAAAGGTACGTAAACAAAGAATCAGGAGAGCATAAAACGGCCGGTGCGCTCACCGGTGTGTAATCTCGCTTATTCATCGCGACGGGCGGACAAAAAATATTACACACACCGGGAAAAAGTCCTGGATTCAAGTAAATAATTACTCCGACACTCTTCGGTGAAATTTTCATTTGGACCAAGCAAACAGATTTTATTTGGATAATTTATCTGACAAATATTTCACTTGGATCAAGTGAATGTTATTTGACGCCGAGGAATATCAAAGCGATTGTTTTACTTGAATCTGGTACTTTCTTCCGCATGTGTGCGAACGCAATGATGTAAATGCAATGTAATACGCGTGTTGTGTAATAGTCACGTTGTCGAGTGAGAAATTGTAACATTGATGTTGCGTTACTGTTAGCTGATGTTCACTGGATATATATAAAGTACGCGCGTTCCACTCGTCGGACTTCGTCGAGTTGCGTTTCGAAGGTAAACGCCGGTAATGACTTAACGTCCATTTCCGTTGCTACGGTCGTGATTACTACGCTGAGAAAAAAAGCGCTTTATTTGCGGGATATAAGGTCCTTTTTCGCAGAAATAAACCTTATTTTTCCGCGAGAGGAACAAACCCCGTATCTCTCAAATATCTTATATAGATAAATTAAGTATTCTTTTCTTTCTCAATGTAATCACGGACGGAATTCTCGGAATCGCGTCTGCATATAAATTATTGAGCATCGAAGCGATCGATAATCGAGCTTTGTAAGAAAAGATCTCTTAATTTTGCATTTCTGCTTGTTGATGCGCGTCACACATAAGTAATGTGTTTTCCTATTTGTTGAACAACAGGGGGGAGGGGAGGAAAAGGTGTGTAACCCGGGGACTGATGGGCTGTGGTCGCTCGATTGTTTCAGGTATCGTTCACGGTCTCGAGCGGCGTGATAAATGAAGCCTTCGTTGCGGACGACACCGTGAGCTGCCATAACGTCGACGCTAATGGACCTGGTCTTCGTGAAACCCAAGCGGTTAGTTATCTTAGTTTAACGGAAATAAAACGTGTAGATATCGATTCTCTTGCGAATAATTCTACCGGCGGAGAAAGAAAAGTCGAGTTTCGGACGGCGATCAAGATTACGAAGGCGATTAGTATTCTTTTTCGAGAGGACGAGAGGATATTTCGCAGCGGAAAATTAAAAATTTTCAAACGGTACACACGTTTGCTAGCGATTAATTCTATTTATGGGGAAAAAAGCCGCCTCTCGGAAAAATGTCAAGTGGCGATTAAGATTACAGATGCTACTCTTGCGATTAGTTTTCCTTTTCGAATAAAGAGACGTTTTGCGACAGAAAATTAATATTTTTTTATTTTAACTCGGCTCCCTTCGCCAGCCATATTGGTTTTGTGACGTCGTAGGCGAGAAATGACATGCAGTAAGTTTCTCTTGCAACATGTAGCCTTATTTTTTTATTTTTCTTGAGAAACACAATGATTTCTTGAAATCAGTAAAATATGCAGAAAACCGAGATACCTGGCCGATATATTGTGTAAAATCGCAAGATAATTTTTTGAAATTCTCGCGACGATCGAGATTACGAACATTACTCCGGCGATTCGATTTTTTTCGAACGAAGAGACTTTTTGGAATGGAAAATTTGACGTTTTCAAACGATACATGTGTTTTTTCGCCACGAAGCCGACAACGAAGCGACAACAATGGGGAAACGACCGGGAATTCCTGTTGTCCTGCATCGCCATGTCGGTTGGCCTCGGCAACGTCTGGCGGTTCCCCTTCACGGCTTACGAGAACGGCGGGGGGGCGTTTCTGATACCGTACATTATTATCCTGTTCATCGTAGGAAAGCCGTTTTATTTGCTGGAGATGGTGCTGGGCCAATTCTCTAGTCGCTCGGCTGTGAAAATCTGGGACCTTGCACCGGCATTCAGAGGTGTGCATTCGCCTCGACACGCGTCTCTCACGATCTTTACTACCTGTGTAGCACAAATATTCGAAAGACATCCTCGAGACGTTCTAGAGATATCAAAGCATCTTTGCGGAACGTCTCTAGGATGTTTTTGGAACATTCGTGCTATGTGGGTAATTGGAAGCTTGCAAAAGTTCGTCGGATAATATTTCCAGTCATATTTCCTTTTTTTAATTTTTTTCGCCATTGCCTTTTTTTACCATTGCCTTTTTTTTGCCATTTTATGAAGCTCGATGAAATTTAGACGAAAATAATTAGATTTAATGGAAACTCGTTGAGAGAAACAAAAAGATGAGATCTAATGACATGTTTTCACTGCATTTAGCAATAAAACAAAACACGTCACATTAAATCAAAATATGCGTCACTGTTATCGACTGCTTTATACCACCTTTCAAATACAATCAGACGTTTAATTCCGCGCCTATAAAATGACTCATTTATCGACCCGATGAAATCACCGACGATTTGACGAACTTTCGCAAACCCTTAAAAGCTCTATCGATCTCCCTTCTTTTCTTCTTATTTCACTTACAACAAACACAAGTGCAGCTTAAAGTCTTCCGCCTCTAAAGAGAAGAAAAAAAGCGGAGAGTCCAAAGTTTGAAACGTTTGAATTTGAGTTTCACGTACGCACTCTCTGGAAATTTTTCGATAAACCAGAAAGAAAAAAAAGGAGGGGGATTACTTTATCGATCGCATGAAACGTCTGTAATAAATGGATATAGATTTATGGCGGCCCGGTGATAAGCTGTTCGATTGATCGCAGGCGTCGGTGTCGCACAGTTTATCATACTGTTGGCGCTCGCGTCCTATTATTGCTCGCTGATGGCCTTGACGTTGTTCTACCTGGTCGTCAGCTTCCAAGGGGAGTTGCCGTGGAGCAGGTGTCGGCCGGAATGGGGCGAATTCTGCGTGGACTCAGCCCCGGGGAGCAACAGCGCGCTTTTGGTCCAGAATGTCAGCTACTCCAGCTCGGCCGAGCTGTACTTCTAGTAACTGTTGTTCCGGACAGCATCTGAGTGTCTCGGACTTCTTAGAGCCGTCTGAAATAAACAGGACTTCTCTCAGACATTTCTTGATGCCGTATTAATTGCGTAACCATATAAGCTTGCTTAGTCATGCAATGCATATGCACGAGGCAATTGACCAGAATTATAAAAATTTAATATAAAAGACACTTTTTTGCTGCATAATTAACGATTGGTTGATTTCCTTATATATATATGCAATATGCGGTTGTGTTCAAAATTAGGTCTTAAGATCATCTTCGGGTACGACATGAATTGTTTCATCGGCTACAATGCATTTGAAAGTGAACTTAAGATGGTCTTAAAGAGATAGATAGAAAGATAAGATATAACTATGAATACCTAGACGTGAATCAACCCGAATCCACGCAAGTACGTCTAAAAGATGAGAGAAAAAATATTAAAAAAATAAAAAGATAATTATACTCGATGGATATTAATAATACATTTATTAATACCAATATACACATTTTTACACCGAGAAAAAATTATTTTCAAGTAGGAAAGTATGCATTTTCTGTAACCTGTAACTTTGCATGAAGGCAATTGTTTGTTATATTTGAATACAAGAATTTATGTATATTAGTACTCATCCTACAAATATTTTTTACTTTTTAGATTTTTTCTCTCAGTATATATTTAAGAGATGTCTTCCAGACGTCAGAAAGGTCTCGAAGAGACGCCTTCAAGACATTATCAGATGTTCTAATGTTCCTCGAGAAAAGACCACCAGTCTTGTAGCTTTCGTAGCTGCCGATCAAACACCGGTGCTCGTGTCATTCGTAGCAAAGAGGTCCTGCGAGAGAAGGACAACATCGACGACGGTATCGGCGCGCCGGACTGGCGCCTGACGATCGGGCTCTTCGTCAGCTGGCTCACGGTCTTCATCGTCGTGATACGCGGCGTGCAAAGTTCGGGCAAGGCGGCCTACTTCCTGGCGATATTCCCCTACGTAGTGCTGATCGTACTTCTCGTGAGGGCGGTCCTGTTGGAGGGATCAGCCGCAGGGATCCTGTACTTCATCATTCCGACCTGGGAGCAACTGCTGACGTCGGGCGTCTGGTACAACGCGGTGTCTCAGTGCTTCTTCTCGTTAACCGTCTGCTTCGGCGCGGTCGTTATGTTCGCCTCCCACAACAAGTTCAACCACAATCTCTACAGGTTAGTGGCGATCCCCGCAGGAAAGTTTACGACGCGACTCAACCCGGTCATGGCCTCTCCTTTTCGAGGCTCGAGCGCTTGCGCTTAATTTCTCGGAGCGGAAGCTCACAGAAAACGAGAGGAGATTCACTCGAGGCGAGACGAGGTGAAAATACCTCGCCAGGCATCGCAAGAGTGAACGTTCGAGAGTGAAGTTTCGCTTTCGAAGAAATTTAGAGAGGAACAATCGGCCGAAGAAACGCCCCATTTTTTCCTCCTCGCTCACCGTGTCGCGATCTGTGTTGGGCAGAGACGCGATGATCGTGACGACCTTGGACACCTTCACCAGCCTGTTGGCGGGCTGCACGATCTTCGCTATCCTGGGCAACCTCAGCCACGAGTTGGGCAACGAAGACATCGGCGCGGTCGTACGAGGCGGCACAGGTTTGGCGTTCATTTCGTACCCGGAAACGATCGCCAAGTTCGACGTGGCGCCTCAGTTCTTCAGTGTCGTCTTCTTCGTGATGATATTCGTCCTGGGGATAGGCAGCGAGGTCGGCCTCACCTCCGCCATCATCGCGATCGTGCGCGACCAGTTCCCCGGCGTGAAATACTGGCACGTGGCCGTCGCAACCTGCGTCGGCGAATTCCTCATCGGTCTCATATACGTCACGCCGGTAACTGACCGCACTCAGAACAAGATTTATTCAAGTTTAATCAATTTCATCCAAAGAAATTTCATCATCGGCATGCTCTGTAGAAACTAATGTTTCGACCAATAAGTACGATTATTCGACTTTTCGACGAATATGTGTCTTGATCTTAAATAAAAAAAATTCGCTTCAAACAAAAGATAATTTTCTCATGAAGAAATTATTTGTTTCACTTTACATATTTAATGTAGTCAAATAATACTTTATTTGGTTGAAAGATATTATTTCAAATAATAATATCTTTTTGTTAAATAATAGAGTTCTTTTTTTAATGAGACAATAAAATTTTCACTGAAATAATATATTTCGTATATGTTGTTTCTATGGAACAAATTTTAGTGAAATAAATAGAAATACAAAATCCAAAGAGATTTTTTTCTCTGTGCGCGACTGATTTGTGATCGTCACCAATCTTCCGCGACACGTAATCGCAAGTGTTTCTTTTTCTTCTTTCACAGGGAGGTCAGTTCATGGTGACCTTCGTCGATTATTATGTCACCTCGTTTATCGCCTTCCTGCCGGCCGCTTTTGAAATGATCGCCGTCGCATGGTCGTATGGTATGTTTCCGCACTAAAAAATAGAATTGCTAATTCTCTGTAATAGTTGACTTAAGACTTCGTAATTATACTAAGAAATATCAGATGGTCGAATTAACGAAATTTTGCTGAAACAAACAGGACTTGTTCGAGCACGTCTGGTACATGAAACACATTTTATAGGCGCTAATAATGAGTCACCTCACCGATTTAATCAGCAACTGTATCAACGCAATATATTATTGCGTGAACACGTAATTTGTTTAATGGACGCAGTATTTCTTTGAACAAGGGTGACTGCCAATTTGTTCGATCTAATTGCCTTTTCTTTTCAGTGTATTAAACATTGCAAGCACATGCAAACCGGACCTTTCAATTCGGCTCTTATTGTCTCCATTGTTTTTATATATTTTTATGAATAAAATAGTCACAGATATCAAACGATTTCTCACGATGCTGACTGATTCACGATCCGAAAAATGTTGACAATTGAGATCGATTACAGGCCTGGACAACTTCTTGGACGACATCGAGTTCATGCTGAAGAGACGGCTGTCATTGTTCTGGCGGCTCTGCTGGAGCATCGTCACTCCGATCATTATCATCGTCATCTTCCTATACGCGATCATTGATCTCAAGCCACTCAAGTATAACAAGTCCTTCTATCCTGAAGTGGCTTATGGTAAGTCACTTGCAGTTGCTGATTCTCATAAAAATAAAAAAAAAAACGGACAAATATCGAAGTCGTGTAATGTGTCTTTTCCGCGCGACAGTCATAGGTTGGATCTTGTTCTTCGTTGCTGTTCTGCAGATACCCCTGTGGATAATGATCGCGATATTGAGAAAAAGGCACCTTCCTGGTCGAGAAGTAAGCCAAATCTTACTCATGAACGAAAGGCTATGGCACACAGAAAAGTTGAAATAATAAAACTTAAGCGGTAAGGAAATTAACCGATCACAGTCGACTATTTCCTCACGAAATCGAAGGAATAATCGATAATGCGATTGGTCAATTTTCTTACTGCTTGTGGCTTTTTTGTGCTATTATCATTTTTTTGTGTTCGGATCTACCGTAGGTATAGTAAGTCTTTTATTTTTTTTTCTTCCAGGCGCTAAATTGTAACGTAATTTCCAGCAAGAAGCGTTTCTAAGATTTAAAAACGTTGTTAAGATTCTCGGCAACACGAGAAGCGTCTTTCGTTAGAAATTACGTTGTATTTTATCGCTTGGACCAAAGGAGGCTAAAGACCACTTACCATAGACCCGAGCTAATGCACCCTGTTTACTTATCTCCACCCATCCCGTAGATGATCAAGCGAGCGACAGAACCGCTGAAATCGTGGGGCCCGAGTGATGCGGAGGACCGCAGGAAATGGCTGGAGTTCCGAAGTTACCGCGACGCGGAGAGGCGGAACAATGACAGGAATGCAGGTCACAGTCGCTTTCGAGGTTTATTACGAGTAATCCTCAAGCGTTGATTTCGCATTTTAATGAACGTAACGCGACCAGTCGCGCGTTTATCATATTACCCGTTGATTTCGCAATCGGTGTATAATTTAACATTATTATTAATTTAGAAGAGAGAAAAAAATAACACGCTTATTATGACACGTCCGTTACGCGAAATGGGTGACTCTGCGCGGTGATTTTGCTCGTATTCCGCGAATAACACCGATCCGGTCGTCCTTGATACGTAGCCTTTTGCTTTCCCGCTCCTCGGCTCTTTCGTCGACGGCGCAGGTGTGAATCTAACCATGTCGCCGTAACAATTGCACGGTCCATATATATGCAGCAGCATGTACCGAGCACAATAGAGAGCGGCGTGCACGTGGCTTATCGGCGACCGTTCCGAGGCGCGTAAAAATGATCGCGATTTCGTTTAATGTACAACTGCCTGGGTCCGATACGCATTGAGACACAGTGAGACTCTTTAGTGATTTTAGTCAATAAAACACCTGAATTCCGAGAATAGAGCAGAGCACAGAGTATATTTAAACCCTGCACCGATGGAAAGTTATTTATCAGTTTTGACGCGAAAAATATTTCGTAATAGCAGCAACATGCGTGTAAGTTTATTATCATTGGCACTGCAGTTAATGAATACGACGTGAGAAACATACACTGGTAATTGCCAGATTAGTCAATTATTTATTACCTACGATGACCGTCTTCCCTGTCTGATAGTCTGATTTAAGCGCACGTGTGTAAACTCAGGCAATAATGTGTAATCAACGAATTCTTCGGATAAGGAGTTCCAAAGATATGTCACTGTGAAAGAATGTTTATAGATCTCGATTATATACAGGCCGGAGCCACGATTCTAGAAACGCGTGTTGTTCCGACTGAGGACAGCGAGAAAGTAATAAAGTCATACAAGTAGGACGTGCACCGGGAAAACAAGATGACAAAACAGTAAGCAGCTCGAATTATACACACGTTTACGCTCAAGAGAAGCCGGTTCATTCTGTAATCAAATGTGAGTTACATGACTGTCGTCCTACCTGTCTCAAACTCCAGACTCCAGGAAGAAACTTCAATTTCTCGCGGTGCGATTATGCGAGAGTGTAAACAGGAAGAGAGAAGGAAAGAAGGCAGAAGAAGGAAACGACTGGACGAATCCTCGAATCGCGAGGTTGCGATGTGAAAGCAAATCTTGACCGGTCGCGGCCGAAACTCGACTGTACTTGAGACGTGGGGACGTAAACAGACACGGACAGAAGCAGTAGGAGCAGGGAGCGTCCTCCTTAATTACATTTTGGCAAGGGAGAAACAAATTATGATAATCGCCAAAGTAAAGAAATATAATTGCGATATATTACAATCTACCAGAAACTGCCACACAGTGCATGTTCTACAATTAAAAACCGATGACGGTAATAATTCGGTAAATTTCATGATATCTAATACTTCAGAAATTTTTTTATTATTTTTAAAAATTATATTATTTTAATTCACATTATATTTCACAACATTACATTGACTTTCATGATGAAAATTATGACTTATTTTTAAATATTTATTATTATATATTTCAGTAATTTTTCAGTAACTTTCGTCAAATTTATAATATACTAGTACTCGAATGTAAAGAAAGTTAAAATATACTGCTAAAACTTACTGAATTTAACTGAAAACCGCGTACATTGACGGAATTGATAATGAAAGAGGGTCAATTGAGGGAGAATTTCAATGAAATTTTCAGCATAATATTTCCATCGGGGTAACCGTGCGCAACGAGCACCACTGAAACATCTTTCGATATACTGCGAAGAACGAAAGGTTGCAGCCAACAATGTCGTAAAATTGCTTCGGTGAACTACATATGTTAAAGTCTACATTTCGCACTCACTTTTGTTGATAAAAGTACCTTAAACTTCTCTGTCTTCGCCGTTAATCAGGTGCTCCCTAAGCCACTTTTATGAATAAAGGCGAATTCAAAATATGAACCTGATTGTACACGAAAAATGGTATCTCCGAAAAGAAAGAAACCGGAAGACCAAGTATTGAGAAAGTTTGCTGAAGATCCGCGAAGACTGACTTCCATATAAGTATGCCAATTAGTTTCGTGCGAAAATCAATTTTTGCCTCCCCTCCTCCTCGAAATCCCAGTTACGCCATTAATTGACGTCATCGATGACCGCCAAGCATCATTTTCCCCCTTTTGGATCCTGAATACATTCTGAATCGCGTTGGCATTGCTCGTGTTCCCTTCCCGTCCCCCTCGACCCCCCTCTCTTCCCGACGCCCCCTCTTCCTTTCCGCACCTGCGGCCGACGACAATATTCCTTTCCCTCGCCGCTACGTTACTGCACGCTGCGGCAGCTTGTGACGACATCCGAATGATGTGCGTCAACGACGCACGGTCTCGTTCAGGAAAGTACAGAAAGGAGCGTTTCGCCATGAAACGTCGAGAGGAGCACCGGAATATCCCCTTCCTCGGATCACCCGATTTCCGCGGCTTCCACCGCTGCGTCACGTAATCGCGGGGCGGGAAATCCCATTTCGTCTTCCTTCCGTCGGGTCGTCGCGCTCTCGGCTATTTGTACCCCTTCCCCGCACCTGTTTTTTTTTTACGAGTTGGTTCCCCGACTCCACGTCGCGCAATTATCCTTTCGCGACCTCGCGTCTCTCTCTCTCTTTTTTCTCTCCCGCTCTGGTCCCGCGTGAATCACCTGCCTCTCCTATCTGCCTACCTACTCGCGCGATTAGACCGCCGGTCGCGTTTTGTCAGTCGCCCACCTAGCCGCAAGGGTACGGCGATGGTTATCGGGTTTATCAATGCGTTTCCCGGGGATTCGTGCGGGAGTGAGCCGCTCGTCCGCCGCCAGTCCTCGTCGCCGGTGGCCTCATCGCCGGTCGTAGTACCTCGTGGATTTCGGTGCGTTCCTCGTCGTCGTCCTCTCGTCTCGTGATCCGCGCTCTCGGTTGTGATTACTACTCTTACAACCTTGGACGGGAACGGCTCCGCTGTCCTCCGATTTCCACGTCGCAGTCCATCCAACCACGCGATCGTTCACACCATGTACGAGGCGGTAAGTGGTGGCCGATTTGAGATGCGGCGGTAAAGCACCGGTCGACACGTGGTAATCGATCGATCGATCGTCGACCGCAAAGCGAATGGAAAGTGCGCGCACGGTATGTTACGGCGACTCCGTCGTGCGCGAAATAATTAGCGCGAATGGTAATTACCGCGTCGATCTGGCTGTGTCGAACGACGAACTATGTGACTCTCTTTCTCTCTTTCTCGCGCATTTCCGTCGCTCTTCACTGCCGCGCCGAGAGAGAGAGAGAGAGAGAGAGAGAGAGAAGAAAACGCGGGATTCGCTTCTTTTCTATCATTTACGCGTCCCGTTGCTCGGGCGATAAGTGAAAGTCACTTTAAATGCGATCGACATGGTTTCGCGACGTTGACGCGGAGTACAACCGAAAAAGAAAGCCTACCCGCGGGCTGCAGGCAAAGATAACGAACACGGGCTAATCATGTCGCAATAATGTCGTAAAGATTGTTGAGAAAAAATCTGATTCTTAGAGAGAAGGAGAGAGAGGGGAAGAAGTTAGTTGACGCGTTTATTGTTTGCCCGGGAATGAAATCCGCGCAGGATTTTCGCGGAGATAAAGCTATCGCGAGATATCTCCGTGTGATTCGCGCCGATTTACTCTCCCGGCGGTTTACACCCTCGAGGAATACGAGAAATGTCGATTTTTCTCTTCATTATCGGATTTTCTCAGGATTTTCCCGTCGGAATGCCGTTATTTCGCTTCCCTCTCGATTGCCGGACGATTTACCGAAGGTGGAAAGACGTCCCCGATCTCGGCGCGTTCTCTAAACCGAGAGACAGAACTGAACTGAAGAATGAGAATTTTTTCTGCGAACGCGAACCTGTTCGCATTGAATATATTTCCGCTACTGGACTTTTTACCTTCAAACGATGAGATCGTTCACGTGCGCCGTTCTCGAAAGATATGAGTCGCGTGCCTCGAAATGAAATCTCCGCACGATAACGTTTGCGTTGCAGAAAGATCGCAAGCAGCAGGGCCTGGACAACGTCGCCTTCCAGAACGATGAGCCCCGTGTCGACAAAACCTACCTGTCCGGCGACGTGACCAGCTTCGACGTGCATTCCGGCGCCGAATCGTCCGGCAAGCAGCACGAGCGGGCGACATGGAACAACAGCATCGAGTTCCTCATGTCGTGCATCGCCGTGTCCGTCGGCTTCGGCAACATCTGGCGATTCCCGTTTACCGCGTACGAGAACGGCGGCGGCGCCTTCCTCATACCCTACGTGATCCTCCTCTTCCTGGTAGGGAAGCCGTTCTACTTCCTGGAGATGATAATAGGGCAGTTCTCCAGCAAATCGTCCGTCAAAGTCTGGAGCATGTCGCCGGGTTTCGTCGGTAATTAATACTCCGTCTTTCGTTCACTTTCCCGCGGGAGACGCGGATCGACCGAAGATCTGTGCTGTCAGCAGAAACCAAGGTGTTGTTTCCACATCCGTGCAGGAAAAAAATGATTATATATAATTATGTAAAGTCATATATGAACTTTTTGCCCATATATGTTTATTATGAAGTAATAAATGAATGAATGAATTTTTTTATGAATGAATAAATGAAGTAATTATATGTCGATATCGCGTACTATCAGAAACACGAGTAGCCAAAAGCATTTACTTCGATCGTGTTTGCATATAATTTGTAAACAATCGTATTTTTTCGTTGCGGACATATATGGATTATGGTCGTGTATGGGCAAATTTCATGTTTCATATATGACCTTTTCTTTCCCGGGCGGGCGTCCAAATTCGCGAGTACCAATCCAGTAAATATAAGTTAAAAGTTAATATTATCATATTGCATTGTTATTGGAGATATGAGAAATTTGAATTGAAGAAAATTTCATCTCGAATTGAAATATATCTAGACTGACAATTAATCATGGCTTCATGGGATCGAGTTTCTATTTATCTAATGATTACTTTTGACATTCCTAATGAACATACAGTACAAAAAAAATTGTTTAATGGAAATCGAGAGGGGGCACAAAAATGGCATTATTTTTCTTCGCAAAAATTTCTGCAAACAGATCCCTACTGGTTTTTACTCAGCGTGAGTCAATGACGGTGTTTAAACGGCTCATCACAGTTTGAAAATAGATTACTTTGCGACAGGGGTCGGATGGGCGCAGTTTTGCTCGACGATAGCGTTAGCCACCTACTACAGCTCGCTGATGGCGTTGACGCTGTTTTTCCTGGTCGCGTCCTTCTCCTCCAAGCTGCCGTGGGCC
Source organism: Dinoponera quadriceps (assembly GCF_001313825.1). Classification (NCBI taxonomy): domain Eukaryota; kingdom Metazoa; phylum Arthropoda; class Insecta; order Hymenoptera; family Formicidae; genus Dinoponera; species Dinoponera quadriceps. The sequence continues at coordinate 312,864 of NW_014555756.1, forward strand.
ACTTGCTTTGAGGAATGGGGTGACACGTGCGTCGACTCGAGTATGAAGAGGGACCACACTTTCCACGGAAACGCGACCAACACCGATACCCTCGGCAGTCTCCTCAACAGCGACGTTCAGCGTCAAAGCTCGGCTGAACTGTACTTCTTGTGAGTGTGTCCTCGTTTTTTACCTCTTCAGGAACGATTTATTCAAATTGGAAGAAAATAATTTAATCGTTTTAATGTAACGTAAAATATGACACCTATCAGTCGTGCGACGAGATTTCCCATTTTTCTCCGTGGAATTCTGCCGTGGTTCTTTATTCACAACACCGTTCTTTACATCTCTGTCAATAATGTTCGTGAATTAAAAGAGAAAAATGTAAATTGAAATAAAACAAAACATTAAACTCGAATTTTTAGAAAAGAGAAGTTTACATTAAATTAAGAAAAATTCGAAGTTAAATTGAAGAAAAGGGAAATTGTACATCGAAGTAAGAAAACTTCCACTTGAATTGAAAGAATAATTTAAATTTAAATTAAACAAATCCAATATCCCTTCTCTTTGAAAAGATTCATTTCCGGGAATCGAATGCCGAGAAATCTGTTCCGGATAAGAGCAACCCGATAACGATTCACAGGCGAGTGGTCCTGCACGAGAAGGATAGCATCGACGACGGGATCGGGTTGCCGAGTTGGAAGCTGACGCTGTGCCTGCTCGGCAGCTGGACGGCGGTCTGTCTGGTGTTGTTCCAAGGTGTGAAGAGTTCGGGCAGGTTCTCCTACTTCCTCGCCCTTTTCCCGTACGTCGTGCTGATCGCCCTGCTGATCCGAGCGGTCACCCTGAACGGCGCGATCGACGGGATTCTCTACTTCATCGTTCCGAAGTGGTCGAAGCTCTTGGAGCCGACCGTTTGGTACGCCGCGGTGACGCAATGCTTCTTCTCCTTGTCGGTCTGCTTCGGCAGCATCATCACGTACTCCGCCCACAATGACTTCAAGCACAATATTTATAGGTGAGGAAATACATCCTTGTCCCATATTATTAGACGCGCCTTAATCTTTCACAATTCATCGGCTTCCGAGGACCAGCTTTATAACACGGTCCATCCATCGATCGAATTATATTGAGGAACTATTATTCTATAAAAGACATTTTTTACGACGTCATTTCACGTGATTATTACAATGATTTCGAGCAAGTATGAATCCGCGCTAGTGGCATCGCTGATAAGAACGAGAACAGACGTGAGTTTTCGAGCGCGCGTCAATTGAAATTTAGCTTTATTCCTGTTTATTCGTGACTTGAAACTTCGAATTCCTCGCTTACTAAACAGAAAGATAAATTTCCGTGTGAAAAATATTAATATCGTTTACAAAAATTACGGGTAAAAGAAAACAAAATAAAAACGGGTACATAAAATTAGTAGCTTTTCTTCTCCTTCTAACCTGCCTTCTATTAAGAACAACATAATATCAGGCCAGGAATTGATAGGTATATTTATATATATTTTCCTCTCCGTTCAATTCCGTTTGCCTTGAGCCACTTTAAATATATCGAACTGACTCATAATGATCGCGTGTGTGACCTCAGAGACGTGATGATTATTACTACGCTGGATACTCTCACGAGCCTGTTGGCCGGCTGTACGATCTTCGGTATTCTCGGTAATCTCGCGTACGAGTTGGGTGAGGAAGACATTTCCAAGGTGGTAAAAGGCGGCGCCGGTCTGGCCTTCGTGTCTTACCCGGATGCCATAGCAAAGTTCGATTTTATACCGCAGGTATGCGCGTTTGATTAATACGTGTAATTAATGCGTATATCGACTTCTCACAGTAGTTCTCGATAATCTCCTTCCTGCAAAATACAAAATGATCGATGCGGTATTGCAGTTGTTTGCCGTGCTGTTTTTCGTGATGATGTTCGTCCTCGGCGTCGGCAGCGCCGTCGGCATGTGCACGGGGATCATCACCGTGATAAACGAACAGTTCCCGTCGCTCAAGACTTGGCAGATTGTGGTCCCGACCTGCTTCCTCGGCTTCTCCATCGGCACTGTCTATGTCACCCCGGTTAGTACAAAGCTGGCCCTCAGCGAACTCTGATAATCAATTTTCTATATAAATCTGCCACTGAGACGATAATATAAAATTACGATTACTTTAGAAAATGTTAGAAAATGGGCCGAATTCACGGGCTGTCTTGTATTTGGTTTTAGTCAGAAAAAATTTTGTTGAAAGAAATCATTATCGAGGAAACCTCTTCATAATAATTGTATTATCAAATATTCAACTAAAAAATTTTTCGCATAACAATCGTCCTTATTGTAAAAGTTAGAGAAGAAAAAAACTTGGAAAAATATTATTGAAGAAGAAACTCGCCAATGATGGTAATGTAAAGTTACGGTAATGAGAGAACGATCCCTCTTCTTCAGGGCGGTCAGTTCGTCCTGACTCTGGTGGATTACTACGGCACCTCGTTCGTGGTGTTCATCCTGGCGTCGTTCGAAATGACCGGAGTGATATGGGTCTACGGTAAGAGTTCTACATCGTTCTCATCGCACAGACGAGCGACTCGAAGATGCCGGTGTCGATGACACGTTACACCCGTTTCAGGTTTCGAGAACTTCTTGGACGACCTAGAATTCATGCTGGACCGGAAGCCGAGCATGTACTGGAGGATATGCTGGTTCATAGTGACGCCGTTGCTGCTGATATCGATTTTTATTTACACCGTAGCCACCTTGTCGCCTTTGATGTACGGCGACCGATCGTTGCCGAATTCCGCGCACGCCGCCGGCTGGATTTTACTGTGCGTCGGTGTATTTCAGATACCGCTGTGGATGCTGATAGCGATGCTGAAGAATCGGGAACTGCCGTTTTCGCAGGTACGTCTGTCGTAAAGGAAAGAAAAAAAAGAGAGAGAGAGAGAGAGAGACAGGCCGAATCGAAAAATCGTCAGATCCAAGAAAACGCAAACAGTCTCGCACGAGTTGCGACCAATTGCAATTGTCGTCTGTTCCAGATGATGAAGAAGGCCTTCGCGCCAGCGGCCGGATTTGGGCCGCGGGAGGTGCAGCAGCGGAAGGACTGGAGGATATTCAAGGAGGAAAGAGCGAGAGACCGCGAGAAGAGAGTCCAGCCGCGCTGGAAGCAGATACTCTACGTCCTCTTGAACATGAAGCCAAAGTGAAAGCGACGCCGATCGTCCGCGCAGATCCCGTCCCTTCTTATTCCGTTCGCAAGTCGCGCTTCTGTCACGACGGCTCCCACGGCGAGACGGAAGCGGCCGACGAATGTACATATTTATATGTATATTACCCTTTTTTCGACACTCCACTGCAAAGTTCCTCGCAATTAATTAAATCTCGCTACTTGATTACGAGCTTCCGCCTGAGATCGCGCCTTAGTGTAATTTTCTACCGCGTGCGAACGCGCGACAAAGAGCCGCCGATGTCGTCCGGAGATCGTTAGGAAGTCCGGATATCTACGATAGGTAAAATACAGATAAGCCTTTGCCCTTTTGTGCTCTGAACAATGAAAAGCTCACGTGATATCTGACAAAGGGCGTTCCGGCGCTGCTGAAGGTTGCGATAACGCTTAAATCTTAAGAGTTGCGACGTCTGACGGCGTTGGCAACGCTCTTCGCTGGAAATTAAGTTGCAATTGAGTGCTTACGCTTAGAGAAAAAAAAATATCTAAACAATATAAAATATTTATTCGGAGGTACTAATAATATATTTATTTATATTAATATACATATATATTTTTATACTGAGAGCAAACTTGTTTAAATGAGAAGACATATCCTTTTCTTAAATCAGTAGTTATGCGTTAAAAAAAAATGGATTACTCTCTATTTTTGAATAGAAGAATTTATATTTAACCCTTTGACTGCGGCGCGCTGAAACAAAAAGACGCTCGCAGTGTGCGGCACGAGAGATTCCATCGTGTGACACTGAGACGACTATATTACGTGCATAAGATTTAATCAAACAAATCGAGTAAATAACATTTAATATTTTTGTTGACCTTACAGTCGCTGCGCCGCCGCGACGCGCCGTATATAGCCGTCGCACGAATGAAGAGCGACGGGAATATACGGCGTAAGCAAGAGAGAGGTACTTTTCTTTGATATATCCGTCGTACGCAATCAAAGGGTTAAGTAAACGCTCACACAAACATTTTGATATGCGTTGTATATCCTACGTATATATATACATCCAGATAGAAATGCGTGATGATCACGTTTTATCACAATGCGACGTCATGTGTGACTTCTTAATATCCTTTTAGAGATCATTAACGTGATTAATATTACACAGGATGCACACGAATGATGTGCGCGTGTTCTTGACGTGATTATGATTAAAGCTGTTGGACGAGATATTTTCTTAACATTCCGGAAAAAAAGGATCATACATGAAATTTGCCCATACATGACTACATGTAATCACATATGCGACAACGAGAAAATCATTTTTTCCCGGGATGACATGAACGACACAACGTATGCGCACGCATCTGCATCTATTCTTAACATTTTGACTATCGTGAATAGAAAATGAGGCCAGATTGAATAGATTTTGCTATCTGGGCGCATTTGTATATATTAAATACGTTATTAGTGTATGTTGTTGCACGCACACCTGTGATGCATTGTGGTAAACTTCCATAACAAATACACATGTAACATATATTTAAGTATATAAAAAAAAACATGTACATATCCATGGAATATACAATCGATATCACGTGAGATACATATATGTAATATATGTATCTCATACTAAATATATACATACTAAATATATCGCTGCATGTAAATACTGTATATCGTAATATACATCTACCTCATGCAAACGAAATGTGTATGCAGTGTATATACAGTGTATATACAGGATATCATTTGCACATCATGGAGCATATACGTATATATAGGAAATATCTAACGTCACATGGGACAACGTTATTAGTACCTACCGAAAAGAAACATTTTTATTTTTCCAATATTTTTCTTTCATTGTAGAACAAAAGGCTAACGGCTTATTATACTTGTCGTAGATCCAGACTAATCATTCGTTCTGCGATTGCTCCACGCAATCGACGCCACGCTAAATGACACACACACACACACACATACACATACATATACACATAGACATATATGTACACGAGTGGTAATAATTTTAATACTGTTTTTAATCATCGTTCATCGTCACTTTCCAAACAACGCCGCGATAACCTTCGATTTATTCGCGCACGCTCGTGATATCCTTTTCGATTGTTTGAAGTCCCGCCATTCATTGTACTTCTTAGGATCCTTCGGTCCCCAGTCGGCGCTCGGCTTGAATATCTGTAAAACGACCGATTCATTAGGTTTACCACGAAAAGATATAACTTATGCTGAGACTTTCTCGGAAATAAAATGCAAGAGAATTACATTCGTGCACGCCTTGTCCCTGTTCCGAATTCCGACGACGATTATGCCCAACGGGAACGGGATGACCCCCAATGCCAGAAGCGTCCAACCCGCGGCTGTAAAAAATCAGGGGGATTATTCAATCCGTCGAATCTCCCAATTCCTCCTCGAAATTGCGAAAGTTCAGAATCAATGGAAATTTGGATGAAAATTTAAAATTAAAATGTGAAAATCGGAGTTTGAAAAGTAAATTCAGGTGAATTGAAATTCGCAGTTGAAGATCTGAAATTTTTAATTGGAAAATTGAAGTTTGGCAATTAAAATTCGGATGAGAGTTTAAAATTGATATTTGTGATATGAAGATCTGAAGTTCGAAATTGGAAGATTGAAGTTTGGAAATGAAAATTTGGATGAAAGTTTAAAACGATACCATATGCGGATATCGGGTAGTATTCGTCGTTGTACGTGAGCGGCGTCATGTTGATCAGGAAGTAAATCAAAATGGTGAACAGCGAGAGCGGGGTCAGGTAACACCAGCAAAATCTCCAATACAAGGACGGCCGGTGTCCTACCATGAACTCGACGTCGTCCATGAAATTGTCGACACCTGCGAAATCGCTCAGATTACTCTTTCTCTCTCGGCGATCTCGCAGCGGTACAAGAAACAAAGAGTGCAAATTCTTACCGTACACCCAAGCGACGGCGACTACTTCGAACGAAGCTAAAAACACGATGATGAAAGTCCCACCGAAATAATCCACCAAGTTGAGAATGTATTGTCCGCCCTGTCGATGAGAAAAGAAATAGTTAAGCCGTTCTTCGAAGCGATCGCTTCGAGATGATCTTATTTTCTTCCTTGGATAACACGAAAGCTTCAGTCTTATCAAGCAACTTATCAAACGCTTACTTGGCAAATTATCAAAATGTTATTCACCGATAAAGAATTGATTTTCTTAATCGAATTATTCCGCAAAAGATTCCTCGAAGATCTTTTTAATTTAATTATCGCACCTCTGCTTTAATGTGACGTTCGTAATGCGTGGGATTACAAGTGATTATGCGGAAGAAAATAATTTTATACGGAAAAATTACTTCGGAAGACTCACGGGCGTGCAGTAGACGACGCCGACTAAGAAGGCGAAAATAGAGAGGCCGGCCGCGATCTTCCATTGCTTGATGTGCGGGAACTGATCCTTGATGATGCTGATGATGACGTTGCAAAAGGCGACGGTGGTGCCAATGCCCAGCACGAAGAGCATCAGGAAGAATAGAACAGCGAAGAGCTGAGGCACTACGTCGAACTTCGCCAAGGCCTCCGGATAAGACACGAAGGCTAAGCCTGTTCCGCCACGCACGACCTGCTCAATGTCATTGCCGCTCGTGTGCGCAAGGTTACCCAGAATCCCGAAGATAGTCGTGGCCGCTATCAGGCTGGTGATGAGATCAAGGCTCGTCACAATCAGGCAGTCCCTGCAACGGTCCCGCTTATTGTAATGGTGCCTCGCCTCATTTTAAAAATTCGCTTCCATTCAAACGCGGAAAAGCAATTTTCCAAATTTCAATTTTCAGTTTTTATACTTTACTCAAATTTCCATTGCTAGACTTCAATTTTAAACTTTCGCCAAAATTTCGATTTTAAACTTTCAGATTTTAATCAAATCTCAATTTTCAGACTTCAATTTTAAATTTTTATCAAAATTTTAATTCTCAAATTTCAGATTTTATGTAAATTCCCATTTCAGATTTTAATTTGCGACTTTCGCTCAAATTTTAATTTTAAAACTTCAAACTTCAAATTTCAAATTTTACCGAAATTTCTATTTTCGAACTTCAACTTAGGAATCATTCGCGAATTATTACACATCTCTCGAGGGGAAGGAAATCTATTAGCTTGCGTGACGGCTGTGATGGAAAGGAGGAAGGAGGAAGGAATAAAGGATGTGGAACGTCATATTAAATCCTCGGCATACAGTGCTTATTTTTGTGCTGAATCTAAATACATCTAGTAACATAATATAGGGAGGAGGTAATTCCACATATCACGTAATATTGGAAGGGGGAAATCCCAATACTTTGCGACAAAATTTAACGAAGAGGGGGGGGGGGGGGGGAATTTTAATTTTAATTTTCAAACTTNTTTTCAAACTTTAAATTTAAATTTTCAATTTTCAACTTTCATTTTATACTTTTATCCAGATTTTAATTTTGAAATTTCAATTTTCAAATTCCATCTGAAACTCGAGTTTTTCGATCGACCCAATGGCAATCGTGATTGCTTTGCTTCCAGGCGAAAGATAACGTTCCCTCCGCCCGCGCTCGAAGATACACGCACCTGGACACGTTGTGCTCGAAGTTGTTGTACGAGGAGTACATGGTAACCGCGCCGAAACAGACTCCGAGCGAGAAGAAAGACTGAGTAACGGCGGCGTACCACACCTCCGGGTCCAGGATTTTGTGCCACTGAGGTTCGAAGAGGAATTTGATGCCTTCCCCGGCTCCTTCCAACGTTACCGCGCGTATCAGCAAGCTGATCATCACGACGTAAGGGAAGAGTGCCAAGAAATAGGCCGCTTTACCGGTGCTCTTCACGCCCTTACAGATTACTACGTAGACGAAGACCCAGCTGACCAACAACGCCAACACCAGCTTCCACGAGGGCAATCCGAGTCCATCCTCGATTCCCCTCTCGTTGAGGACGAAGTTTCTGGACATTTGAACAGTCAATCCTATAAGCGCGTAATATTATTTAACATTAAGTCATATTCCGTCCGCCTTGCGAATTAAGATCTTGTCAGGATCGACGAGTAAGAAAAAAAACAAGGTGGGAAAAGCGAACGACTTCCACGGAAATCAAGATAACGAACGGGGGAGGAGGGGAAGGAGATAATACTCCGCGATGTAATTAAGTTCGTTATACATTGTTATCATGTTGTGCCGCGTCACGGTACAAAACGGGTATCGTAAAGGGATAATAAGCCGGACTCTGATTCTCGCGGATTTCGCAAGGCTGTATGAGTCGTAAAAATAACCAAGCGTGGCCGAGGAATTTCTGATAAGCTGTAACGCGCATGCCGATACACAGAGGACACAACGACGACGATCGGCGAGGTTTCTTGCAATACATTTGAAATAAAAACTGTATATATATATATATATAGAAAGAGAGAGAGAGAGAGAGAGAGAGAGAATTGAATATTAAAAAATATACAATATTAAAAAACATGAAATAATATTATTTTTTAAATATTATTAATATTAAATAATATTACGCGTTTAGGGTACAATTCCGGTACCTGAAGTAGAACTCAGCGGAACTTATGCTTCCGTTACCCGACGCTCCGCTGCCTGTCGAGCTGTCGAAGCACCCTTCCCATTCGTGCCAGCAGTAGGCCCACGGCAGCACCGACTGGAAGCTGGCCACCATGTAGAAGAGTGTCAGGGCCATCAGGGCGCAGTAATAAGTGATGACGGAGAAGACCGAGACCGTGACGCCATAGCCGATACCTAGCGATCCGCATTAAGATCGATGTTCATACAAGCCCGATCTGGCGAGGATGCTCCAAGAAGCAATCCTGGTATTCCGTTTATTCAGGATTATGGTCGTTTTCAACCCGTAGTCACAGGCAGTACCTTGGAACGCGGGCGACACGGACCAGATTTGCACGCAGGACCGGCTGGTGAACTGCCCGAGGATCATCTCCATGTAGTAGAAAGGCTTGCCGATGATGATGAGCACAACTATGTAGGGGATGATGAAGGCGCCCCCGCCGTTTTGGTAAGCAGTATACGGGAATCGCCAGACGTTACCTAGGCCGACGGAGAAGGCCACGCAGGACATGAGGAACTCCAGATCGCTCCCCCATTGCGCCCTCTTCTTCCCTCCTTCCTCCTCTTTGATCACCTCTGATACCTGCGTGAGGTGAGTGTATTTCGTATTATGAAGAAAGATCGATGCAACTCGAATCGGGTGAAATGAACTCAATCTCGGTGTTGCGCTCTTCGTTCGGCAAGTTTTGCCAGAATTTTGATTTCCGGTTTGTGCGAAACAAGAACAGAATTTAGTTCAATGAAGGAGATCGTAAAATATTGACTCATTACAATATTGATATTACTTGATTGGCAGTTGTATTTATATATGCAATCATGTCTTAGTTTCGTTAAGTCTTTCAATGTTGAAGACATAATTTTGTGTAATGTTTGAAATTTAAAGGTAAATTTTCGGTTGCAATTTTAATACCGGGTCGCCGATCTGACTCTGAATTTCCCCTCGATTTGATTCGATAGCAATCCATGCAACATTTGTGCAACCCTTGAAGACTTGGTCTTCTTTCTCCACCCGATTCTTCGTTTCAGTGTAGAACGAGACTCGGTCGAAAGTAGTCGTTCGTTACTTCCGGTTGAACTCACCCTATTCTCTAGCTCGCCGGGCGCCGGAACGGACAGCTTGAATATACCGGGTCTCTCGTCCTTATCGCCGCCAACATAATTCTGCGACAGAGCGAAATCAATCATGTCTTATCTCTGTGTATCAATTATTTTCCATAACACGACAGCGTAACACACGAAGTAGAGATATTATTTTCAATGGATTCACGCGGACAATGGGCCGTGTGAATCATTCACGCTCTTTGATCAGCTTATCCCTCAAAAAATTGCGCGACCGCTGGTTACTATTGCTATTAAAGTAACATATGCCACAATATACGTCGGAATTATATCGAGCATTCCGACACGCGTCACATTTCGTGTCGCAGATGCACACAGGTGTGCACATTGCAAAGCGCGATCGTTCGCAGAATCTCATTAAAGTTGTCCCTTGCGGTATTCTCATGCGTATTTATGCCCGATTAATTTGCAAACACCGGAAGAGTCTTGAATCTCTCATTTTTTTTGCGATCGCATTAGATATCGCGTAATAAAGGCAAAATGTTTACATCATATCCAGTAGGACACTTTGCAGAGCTTTTTGTTAATCTACTTAAGTCCCCAATTGCTGCTTAAATATTTTTAATCAAAGGATCGGCTTGCCTATTTTCTAAGAGGCGCTTTCTACGAGAAAGAGAGAGAAAGAGAGAGATAGAGAGAGAGAGAGATCTCAGATTAATAGAAATATCTTTATTCAAAGCGTAGATACATTCCTGATTATAGAAATGAATGTAGTTTTTCCAGCCATGCATCAAATTATTGTCTAGCGTTAATATATTCTCATTAGTTGTGGAAATACTGCGTAGAAAGTAGACAAGAACTTGATGGAGTTTTATTCAGTGACTGAAGCAGTTTTCCTGGTACGAAATATATGCAATATGCGAAGACAACCGCCCGGTTATACAGGTGGTTTAAAATTCCGGAAGCGGCTAATTATCTCCGAAATGGGTTTTATGAGAAAATGTTTGAGACAGAATTTGCGATGTTCGAAAAACTGTACTAGATGGCAATGCCTCTGTGACCTTGAAATGATCTTGGAATGACTTGTCAGGATGATCTTATAAGACTTAAACGGATGCTCCCACTTTTTATTATATATTTTGATAAATGATGTCGCGATCTTTTCAAAACACTATTATAATGCATTTTGCATATTTTTTAGTTCGGAAACTAGAGGGTCAACTCTAGCATTATCTGATGGGCATTGCGAGGAGGTTATTTCGGATCACACAAAGGGTCGATTGTGTGGCTGGCTCTTTTCAAAGTCACATGAAAATCTGATCGAACAATTTCCCCGTGGTGCTCTCTAAAATATCAACAGTTATTAGTGATCATGGTTAAAAGTATAGAACTAAAAATCAGTAAAATTTCGGTACAAATCAGTAAAACATCTCTTTAATAGCAGCCACTGTTTCCATCGAAAAAATCTAACGGAAACAGTGAAAAGAGATTATTCGTTATTTCTTTTTTATTCTCTTGATCTCACTCTTAAGATATTGCCAATGGATTTTGCCTGAAATATTCTTAATTATGTTTGGTTGATTCAATTTGTATCGTATTCGAAAAACTCGCTTCTCCTGATTGGGACTTGAATTCGAAACCTTTAGCTTTTGAGTCTGCTGCCATATCCGGCAAATACGACGCATGGTTGAATGCAATACGATATGTGTATATATTTCTGTTACGAAACGCGGAACAGAGGTTCGCGATCTTTCATTGGTCAAAATTGAATGATTCAATTAGTGACCTTTTCACTGATTCAATTTGAAAATAGTGTCCGTTAGATAACGCTGATGCTGGCAGTAGATCACCATTTGACCTTTCTAGCTTCTAAATTAAAGATGCGAATTGGATATTATCATTGTAATGTTTTGTCAAGGTCTCGAAGAAAAAAAAAAGACATTATATATTGATGAAATGATTTTGCCGAATAAAAATAAGAACGTCGAGTCGGAAGAGAATCTGGTCACAAGTAAATGAGACGTCGGCCGCTGATAAATTAACAACGATTTGATGAAATGAAACCACGGAAAGATCTCGTAATCATGCCGATTGGCACGGCGTACAATTTATTAGAACATTGTGTGCGCTTTCGATACGACTTTATCGTCGTACAACAAACCGCGGAATGTGTCGCTCAGCAAGGAACGAACACCGTCGCGCGTTTATCTTATCGTAAAGCTGCGTTACAAACACTTACAGCGAGTACGGTCTTTTTTTGCTTCTGCAAAAAATTAATTAGCTCACACCGCGAGAAGGCCAATCAATAGAAAACAATATTATCCTAGAAATACTCCACTTTCATGTATCTAGAAATTCCTGAGCGATGACTGAATAATCGGCCGATTAAGTAGACGCGTAGCAAACACCGCTTTTCACAGATTCTCGTGCCGGTGCGCTCACAAATTTATTATTAATTATTAACAGCCCATTTCCCTCGACCGAGCAGCTCCTCCGACGTGTCGGCGAAACCTGGTGATTTATGGCCGTTTAATTAAATGTATATGAAACGAGACGTCGCAGCGCGCGCGCATTAGCGACAATTTCATGCGCGCAAACAGCCGCACAAATAAGATTCGCGCACTGCCGTTACACAACCGCACAATTCGACGGCGAATACCGATTACCGTTTTGCTCGTTTAGGAAGCCTTAGATCTGCAGTTTCGCGATTAGTCGCAATCGGCTCTTCGATCAGATATTGCAAACACCGAACGTAAAATCAATAATGCGCGCGAAGTTCGTCGCGTATTTTCCCGACGCGCAACCTGAGGCACCGCGGCTCTCGAATTACATCCGTTCAAATTGCGGAGACACGTTTCGCTTAATCACTTTCGGGGAAATAAACAGCCTTCCTAGTCGGAAAACGGAAAATTTTCTGTTTGCTTATTAATTTATATCATCGAATCTCTCTCTCTCTTTCTCTCTCTCTCTATCTATCTATCTATCTATCTATCTATCTATCTTTCTCGTTCACTAAGAAATTCGTTAAAATTCCGCGGTTAAAAATGCAAGATACTTCTGCTCCGAATAATTCACTCCAGCCCGACTTCTGCGACAGTATAATTTTCGGCCACGATCAGCACCTTCACTATTTCTCGAAGAAAAACGCACCTTCGTGTAGCCCATGGTGGTCGGCAGCCTGCAACCGCAATCGCTCTCCCTCGCGCGATCTTCGCACCGCACGCTCGGATTTCCTTTATCTTATTTTGCGAAAATCCGCGCGCGCGCGCGCGTATGTCTTAGCCAGGCGGCAGACTTTGATAGACTGCTTAAAGAAATCGCGCGCGGATACATCGCGCGGTATCCATGCAGATCTGTATGCGCGCAATCCTTTCCATCCGATTAGAGCGCGCGCACGTGTGTGTTGCCGCGGTGTAATCCAACGCAAACTTCACCTCATCGTTTTTCCCTCTTCCTCGTGAATTGAAAATTTTTCATCTGACGTTCCCGCAGAAGATTTCCTCGGCGAGAAATCTTCGGGTGTCGTAATATCGGCTGATCGTGGCGAGTATTGCGGTCTGCTTAATATTCAGGGGTTTTCAACGTTCTCGGAAAATTCAGATATCAATTCCCCCTGGTCCAAGTGAAACGGAAAAAGCAAGCAGTTCTTCGAGGGGGGGGGGGGGGGAGGAGATGCNCGAATAATTACTCTCGAAATTTCTCGGAGTGGAATCTCGCTGAAATCGAGTGAAAAGTGACGGTGGTTTCACTCGAAGCGATGGTGAAGGTACCTTGCCACTCGAAGGAAATCGCAAGAAATGAATGTTTTAACTCAAGCTCAAAGTGGATTCTAACTCCGCAGGAGTGAGTGAAATTTCAATCGGATAGAGTGAATTGGTTCCCACGATGCTACACGTCACATTCACTTTTCAATTTCGCGTGAAAATATTTACTCGATTCAGAGATGGAAAATTCACCGTGTAAAAAATTATAACGAAAAAATGTGTAAAAAATTATATGAAGAACGATCCACTGAAATTTTGTGTTACTTTAATGCGGAAAATCTACGCGTGTTAAAAAGTACACAAATATAATTTTAAATTAATGCATTCACCTTATATTCAATATACGAAACACTCGAAAAACTCGCCAAAAAAGTATTCGCAACCTTCTTGTGGTTGACCATACGAATGAAAAGTTTCTCTAATCCGAATAATTCGGTGGTTCACTCTACTTTTTGAGTGAAATGTAACCCTGAGAAATTTCAGGAGAAACGAAGATCACACAGTAGCAGGTTTCCCCATATATTCGCAGCCGAACGTCGAGCACACCTATGCTTGTATCTGCGCGTGTGTACGCGAACTCAATCAAATTTCACGAATATTGTAAAATTAGGAAAAAGAAGTAACAGAGAAATTCCAACGAAATTTGCCCCAAATTGCAAATATTTACGGCAAATCGCGATTTATCCAGTTAACGGAGCCTCTGGCTCGCAGTGTCGTTGCGAAGAGGACGCGGCGGTATACCTGTCAAATTAGGAGGAAACATAAAAATTTCGCAATGTAAATGTCAAAGTGCAAATATTCAGATTCTGCAAATAGGCAGATCCCGATTTATCCGGTTAATCTGACGGCTGTTTCTCGCGAAGGAGAGACGCGGCGCGATTCGTAATTCGGAAGGTTTTCTAAAAAAAAATAATTTCTTGCTCACTCGTTCGCTCGCACACGAATCTCAATCCTCAGTCGCGTTTCTGTTTGAGGATTCACCACGAGCCGCCTGTCAACGTTTACCGACATGACTAATCCGAATGATATTCAGTAACAAGACGAGTCGAAAGCGAACGGCAATTAACGGCCGTAATTGTTTTCGTCATTACACCATTACGCCGATCATTCACGACTGCCAGTGTCACGAAGCGGAACTAAGGTGATTAAATGCCGAGTTGTCATGGAATATTCCCTTAAACGCGTAATGTTATTTAATATTGTGTAATATTCTCTGGGCATATTCTTAGAATATTAGACGTAATATTCTAATAATATTCTAGTAGTATTATTTAATATTAAATAATTTTTCAGGAATATTAATAGACGGTTATATTTCCACTCCTAATAATATTAAAAAAATAATATTATTTAATGTTATTATAATATTATATATTTTTTTAAATATTCAACTCTATGCATATATATGATATATAAAAAGTTTCCCGAACCAGACATTCCGTTACACGCCGGCCAATTGATATGGAAATCGGAAAAGCCTCATTTAAAAATTAGAACAAAAAATTAGAACAAAAAATTAGAACGGAATAGACACGCATTGTCGCGTCAACCGGTCTCGGTTGAATTGAATACGATCGATGATCCGCAATTTTCCAATCGCACATTTCCATTATAGCCGTTCCACAATAGCTGAAAATAAGACATATGCTAAATGACCAATTGGATTCTTACAGATTTCAAGAAAAATCGACTTGATTGATCAATTAGCTTACGTCTTACCGGATTTGTTTTCCATCTTTGTTCCATCTTTGCGTTAATGTGGAACGGCCTTTACACGACGGCCAATTATACGCGACACAAAAGTAGACCTCGTTTAAAGATCGGAACGGAAAAATCAGTTAAAGCGGAAACTTCGCGCGTCGTCGACCGGTCGAGTTGGACGCGATCGACCGTAGTCGTTTCCGCAGTTTTCCGAACACGACGGCCGGAGTTGCGCAACTCTTGTGTACCCGGCTTCCTTTGCCGGGAGTATAAACAAACAACTGAAAATTCACCGTCGGAAAGATTTTAATTATCCGAGCGCGCCCGCTCGCGAGGAATGCTGAATCGTACGGGCAAAAAGCGGTCATGTGAATTCCCGATAATGACACGTTACGCCGCGAACCAGTAATAGTTCCCGATCCGCATAATAATAAGCCTTCGCGATTGTGAGCGGGACAAAACTTACGTTACGTTTTAAGTAACGCAAACCTGATTGTCCACTCTATTACGTAATCGTGGCCGGTAGACGGACTCTTCGCGCGTAATTACATCCGCGCGCAATTAAAACCGACAACCGGCACAATACGCGCGATCGTGTCGCGAATCGCCGTACGAGTTCGGAAACATAAATCAGACTGCACAAGCGTGACGTAGTAGTTACGACGCTCTACTCATTGTCTCGCCTGCGACGCTCCGGTGTATATAATTTCTGCCTTGTTTTTTTCCGCGCGGAAACGTTTCGAGAGAGTGACACCATCATTTCGCCGGAATCGGGCATTTTCCGGCAAAAATGCGCCGCGAAGCGTGCCGTGTGCGAAGCGGGACGGACGATCCGCTTTGGTCCGGTCGACTCGGAACGACAGAAGCGCGCGATCCGCCCGAGAGAGGGAGAGAGAAAGAAAGAAGGAGACGTAATAAATACGTCTGATCTTTTATTTATAGTACAGGGAAATATAAATAATAATAAACTAGGTTCTTCGTCATTTACAAAACAGCTCGGTGAAATCGCTCCGTGAAAACTGGAATTTCGAGCCAGCCGTTCCGTAGCTCTTCTGCGCGACGAAGTCCTCCCACTCGTGGCGTGTCTTCGGGTCCTTGGGCCCCCACTTACCCTCCGCCGGCCGGAAGGCCGATTTGACAGACTGCAATGGGGATTTGGAAGATCAACGATTACTTCGTGATTTCAAGTTTGTAAGTGGAAGAATCTGTCCCGTGAATATCTCGTGGTCACTTACTTCTATGAGAGAAGAGGATCGATTCGCGATCGTCTTCTTGCAGATCCAAAACGCTATCGGGAACGTCCCGAGAGCCAAGAGGAACCATCCCATTCCTGAAGCAGACAGACAAGAGACAGTTTCATTGCGCGTTGCGTCGAAGACGCGATGCTCCCTGGAGAAAGAGAGAAGCCTCGCCGGCTTACCGTAAGCGTAATCGGGAAATCGCTGGTCGTCGTACTTGGGCGACTCGTAAGTGACGATCGTGTAGATCAGAATGACGATCATGAGCAGAGGCGTGATCAGGACCCAACAGAGTCGCCAGTAGATGTTCAGTCTCTTGCCCAGCATGAACTCCATGTCGTTGAGGAAGCTCGGCAGACCGTACACCCAGAAGATGCTCACTATCTCGAGGACGCCGACGATTATCGCGACGAACGTGCCGCCGTAATAGTCGACCAACGTCACGAACCACTGACCACCCTGCACAACCGCGCGCATTTGGCTCGAAATTCCATCGGGAAATCCTCCGTCGTCAGTCGCGAGGAACGCTCACGGAGAATAATAATTTAATTTTTTTTCATCCCAGCAGTGAAGCCGTTTCTGCGCAGCAGATTTTATGCTGTCACCCAAGAAATTTATCAATTATTGTGTGTGGACAACTTAATGATTTGTCAAGAATGCCAATTGCTATTTATTGGATACACTGAGAAAAAAGTATTTAGAAATTTACTTATAGGAAATATAAGATTTATTTGTGAAAAATAGACTTTTATTTATGCGAAAAATAAACCCTTGTATTCCGCAAATAAATTTTCAAGTACTTCTTTCCCAGTGTGTATTTGACCGAACATACAAATTATTTTGCTCTGAAAACAAATTATCAAATATAAGAAAACGCTATTTTCCTCCAATTTAGCAAATTAACGCGTCCCAAAACCAAATTCACTCAACGAAATTTTTTTATCCCAGCAGTGAAGCAGTTTCTGCTCTAATTACGGACAATTCTCTCTAATTTGTACCAACTAAATTTGATCACCGTCGCAACGGATATGCAGTAATAACGACGCGCCTTCGCTTCACAATGGCAAAATTATTTTTCTCCGTGCAAGATTACTCCCCCTCCCCCAAACGTTACCGGAGTGATGTAGACCAAGCTGACGAAGAAGCCGAAGCAGCTGACGCAGAGCACCAGTAGCCACTGCTTCACGTTGGGCATATGATCGCGGAAGACGCTGAAGACCGCGCCGCAGAGAGCGACAGCGCTGCCCATGCCGAGGACGAACATCATGAAGAAGAACAAGACGGAGAACAGCTGCGGCACGAAGGTGAAGCGCGAGAGCGCGTCCGGATACGAGATGAAGGCCAGACCGGTGCCGCCCTTCACCACCTTCGAGATGTCCTGCGCCTTCATCTCGTGCGCGAGATTACCGAGGATCCCGAAGATCGTGCAGCCGGCCATCAGGCTAGTGAACGTGTCCAACGTGGTCACTATCATCACGTCTCTGAAAACGACGTGGGGACAGGAAGTAGAACGCACTTCCTAAACTCCTCCGTATGACACCTCGCTCAAACCAGGACTGGAAATTCGCTCGAAGAAGTAGCGAAACATTTCGCTCAATCTTTAGAATCAATCTTGAGGTTTCTTTCTCTCTCTCTCTCTCTCTTTCTTACCTGTCCACCTTGTGGCCGAAGTTGTTGTAACACGAATAGCTGATGATCGGCCCGAAGCAGACGGACAGAGAGAAGAAGCACTGAGTAATCGCGGCGTACCAGACCGCGGGTCTCCACAGGTCTTCCCAGCGGGGCGTGATGAAGAAGAGGATGCCGTCGACGGCGCCCTCGAGAGTGACCGCTCGGATCAGCAAGGCCGTCATTACGACGTACGGGAATATGGCGAGGAAATAAGCGGCCTTGCCGGTGCTCTTGACACCGCGGCACAGGACACCGAAGATGCAGGCCCAGCTGAGGAGCAGGCATATCGACAGCTGCCAGGACGGCGGGCCGATGCCGTTCTCGATGGACTCGTACTCCTGCAACACCACCTTCCGGAAGTAGAGTTCCGCCGAACTCGACAGGTTGCCGGAGGTTCCGCTGCCGTTCGTCGCCTTGTCGAAGCAATAACCCTGCCACTCCGGACGGCAGATCGACCACGGTAACTCCGGCTGGAAGCTCCCCACCAGGTAGTATAAGGTCAGTGCCATCAGGGCGCAGTAGTACGAAACGACGCAGAACGAGGCGAACGCCTGAGCGTAGCCCAAACCTGAGAAGTAGATTCACGGCGGGGAGCTCTTCGCGAGGTTTTCACACCGGGGGATTCATTCATTCACCGAGACGTCTTACCCTTCATGGCCGGCGTCATCGACCACGACTTCGCGCACGATCTGCCGGTGAACTGTCCCAGTAGCGCCTCCAGCAGGTAGAACGGTTTCCCGACCAAGATCAGGACTATGATGTAGGGTATGAGGAAGGCGCCGCCTCCGTTGTCGTAGGCGGTGAACGGAAACCGCCAGACGTTCCCGAGCCCGACGGAAGTGGCTATGCAGGCCATCAGGAACTCCAGTCTACCGCCCCATTCCGCCTCTACCTGACACGATTGGGAATTCGTTATTCACAAGTTGCTGCGCGATTTCCGACACGATGTCGCACTGGTATACGCACTGGTTTTTCCGGTTGTTCCGCTCGCCGATCGGGTGGAATTGTATCCTTCGAGTCGTAACGCAGAGTGTCCTCCAGCTGGAATGCCTCGTTGGTGTATCCATTCCCTTTCTGAAAAACGGTTCTCGTGATTCTCGCGCGAAAGTATCCGACTGAAGGAAACAACGTCCCCTGTACGCACACATGTGAGGGTAGGAGCGTTACAATCCGGGAAAATCTTACATAAGCGTTATCCTCTATTTTCGCCATGTTGGCGGGACTGCGTCGTACCAGGCGATAGAAGAAGAAGAAGAAGAAAAGAAGAGAAGCGAGAGAGAGGCGCGAAAGAAATTATTTCTCTCCCACGATGATACGGCGGCACTAATCGTCGTACGAAACTGTTCTCCGGACTACTCGAAGTCGTAAGTCTCAGGCCAGCATCTTCAAGTAGTAATCTTCCTCTCGGAGGGAAGCAATCTTCATTCTATCTTCGTTCGCAAATACTTCGTGATAAGATATCGAGAATCGTGATCCGCGATCGCGAGAACTAACGATCGCGATACCCTACCTAGGATAAAGAAAGATAAAAACAAGAGATAGATAGAGAGAGAGAGAGAGAGAAGGAAGGACTGTCGCTATCTCCCCAATACTTAAGAGTTCGTCTCTAAGCTTCTAAGCACTCCCGTTAAACCTCCTAAGGCTAGTAATCCTGTTTTCATGGCGATAACACTGCATCTCAAGCGAACGTCGCCGACATGGTCACTCGCGATTTTAATCCGACCGATTAATCCGTTTCTCGATCTCTCTCCCTCTCGCGATATCGCGAACTTGGAAAAATCCTTATCGGTAGGATCCACCGCGGATCGGATCCATTCGGAAGCGCGGCACCGTTGATTTCACATCTGTTAAGGCCACACGCGCGTCTGTCGACGTCTTCCGGATTGGCGAAGGATATAAATACTCGCGCTCCTTGCATCCGCGGCCCGAAGATATCCCACTCGTCGACGTCGGCCGTGGATTGGTCAAGAAATTACGTTAGAAGCTCGGTAAAGTTCTGCTCTTTAGCTCAGGTACCGATCGCATAACTGTGTGTACCTCGCGTAGCGTTCGCCGACAGCACGCAACCGCTTCACGTGTGTCACGTGTCTCGGCTTTTCTATCCTCATAATTCCCTCATGCGCTGAACCGGTGTCGTCACACCTCTCGAATGACGACACATTGGAAGCAGCTTTCCCGAAGAAGAAGCTGTCATCTCGTGGGTCTCCTCGGGGAGGAGGAGGAGAAGGAATTGTTTGCGAAAACCGATTTTTCGCAGGATTCCCGTGGAACGTCTCCTTCATCGCTCCTCCTTGCCGGACTCGCCCGGCTACTAGCTTCCACTCCGATAAAAGTAATGTGAGAGACGTGGTGATAAAGAAACGAACGTTATTCGGTGAGGCGAGGTTGAAAGAGTTATTTCGGAAAGCGATTTCGCAGTTCCAATTATGCAAAAAGACTTAATTATTTCCGCGCGTGGTTAACAACTGGTCAAGGTGGACAAGAAACGTTATCGCATACATTGATTACGCAATGGAATTATCACACGGTTAACGGTGGAGGCGCAGCAACGAAATAAATGCGAGCGAGAGAGAAAGAGAGCGAACGCCGACGTCGCGCGAGTGTCTGTCTGTCTCGTCTCGTATGTCGAAAAGAGACCAGGTCAGGGATCGTAAAGCCATTAAGATCGCGTCGTCGCAGCGATGCGACGGCGAGACTGGCGGATTACTTTTATAAGCGAATTTCGCGTCGACGCGATGAAAATAAACGCGAACGCGCGCTGTCGAGAAACGATGAGAATGAATCGACGTTCCCGCGTCTTCGTCGTTATCATCTCGTTGTTATCAACGTTTTAAACCCTAATCATCATAGACATCTGTCTCTATATATGCAGTGATGTAATAGATACATCTTTTGAAGTGACTTGATACAGATACTGAAAGAGAAATGTAAAGTTTGAGATAGAAAACTAGATGTATATATATACTATGAGAATATATTTGGATACACTTCACGAAGTATACGGGGTGCTCAATTTTAATCGCTTCAGACTAATATCTCCGAAGTAAATCATTAATTAGTGAAAAATGTTTGCATTAGATGATAACCTTGGTCTTACTGAAGGTTATTCAAGATCACTTCAACGTTCACGTGTAAGTAGCATCGCCGTTGAGAAATCATTAACGTCGGTGTTTCCCCGTCGTGCGAACGAGGCGAAAATATGAGGGAACGAATGTACATAGCTCGCTGAAAATGAAACACATGAGTAATGAGCTCATCCTGCGCTTTTCATTGGATTGTCTCGCTAACGCCAATAATGCGCAAATTGATCCGCCGACGCGATCAACGTCGCTCGGTGAGACTTTGCTTTTGTCTTCTTTCTATTATCGCTGATTTTTCTACTATTATCGAGAACGAATTATTCGGTGCGCAAGGTCGTATCAATATTTACCGTAACGATTTGCGGAACGCTCCGGCATGCGTCCCTTGCATATGGCAATTCGGACTAAAGGGGAGTGTATTATTAATGAATTTATCAATAAACATGTTTTGATATAGTCCTCTTTGCCACCGTCACACTTCGCCGGTGCACGCGCGATATTTGTATCAACGAGCGCGAAAGTGACTTCTACACATCATCTTATTTGCGTCCAAGGTTGCATTCGCGTAAGTGCATCATAACGTGTACGCCCACAGGATAAAGCAGAGAGGAATTACGTTATATTCTGAAGCGCGGCATCACGCCGGTGACGTGAATGCGCGCATGCGACATTATTATGATAATTTTAAATCGCTCGATTAATTTTTATTATCAGTAATACATCAAGCCTCAGTAAAGCTTTAATATTTTATTTTACACGTTTTACATCTTCATTATTTTACATTTTGCATTTTCATTATTTCACATTTTTATACTTTTTTAAATTTTATTATCTTACATTCTTATTTTACATCTTGCATTTTTATTAAGTTAAAACTCTCTCTTCGGTCATCCTAATTGTTCACGTGTCTGGATTGTGACTGTTTATTATTATTCGGTCGATCTGTCATTTTGACAGCTTGAGGAAGGAAGACAAGTGTCGAAGATGCGATTTCTGTGAAAAAAAAAAGACTATCCGTTCGTCCGTCGTCGCCTGCTGTCAAATTTTTCCAGTCAGCGGATCGTAGGGCGACGTGTTTCCCGGCGAGAGATGACACGGCGAATAGTCGCGCATATTTTCTAAAAAGGAAAAATCTAATCGGCCCGAAGATGATCGGCGGCTGGCGATGGTCGATGGACAATCTAAGGGACGCGTATCACTTCGTCCAGCTGATCGCCCAGCAAATTCTGATATTCCTGCGAGTATGTCTTCTCCCGGAAAGAATGAGACGTAACTACCCGGGGAAATTGCCAAAGAAAAAACAACGGAGCGCGATATTGCTTATCGCATTATTACTTATTACTTACGTCAATATATCGTGCGCATTTTATCGTTTCGACAGAGTCGAGTTTCTCTGGCCGGCGAACTACGCAAACCTTCCTTTCTCTTATGTTAATAATTAACATAAAATTAATATGTTAATCGACACTAAAATACAAGATATTATTTTAACATTTACACACGTTGAAAATCGGCGCAACGCAAAATGTTGGGATACATAAACGCAATACGTTAAAACACGAGTATGTTAACGATTCAACACAAAAATTGCAACAAGGACCGATTTTAACATAAGTGCAAAATGCTTTTTACCGCGTAGGGAAATGAAAAACCAGCAAACAGAATCTCTCTGTCGCAGGACTTCATTTTCCATGAGTTCACGTGGCTCGCGCCGGCGGAGGAGGATCTCGACCACGCGAACCTGAAGATACGGGGCGTCGCGCCGCAGCCAGCCGGTCCCGTCGCCGACGTCGTCGTGCTCCTCGCAGTTTGCGGGCTCATCTTCGCCTTCATGATCCTCTCCGCGAATTCCCCGAAGAACGAGATGGCTCGACGAATCGAGCCGTGAGTTCTCTCTCGCTCAGCCGTGTGTGTTTCCCAAAGCTCACCGAGGAAAATTAGCTCGCTTGCGAGCCTAAATTAAGAGACCCGTCTTTGTGACCGCAGGACTCCGATGTCCTATGACGCCGAAGCGACGTCCTGCTGGCCCCGGAAGCCCACGAGCTCGCGGATGGTCGTCAGGTGTCATCACGCTTCCTGCGACAACTCCGTTGACTCACGAGACGTCGTCGTCACCGAGAGGCAGAGAATTTCTCGCCCGTCGAGAAGCAGCGCGTCCGCAGCAGGTAGGGTTTTCCGCCTCGCATAAGTCCTCCTATAAATGTCGTAAGTTGCGATGCGTTCATTGCAAAATTCGCGATTCGGTGAAAGCGATTCGGGAAAAGGTGCGTCTTCTTGCATGACCCGTTCTTTTCCTCGTTTCTTGCAGAGCCGAGACTCTCGAATCACAAGGCGCGCTCCGACCGTCCGAAGTGTCCTCGCGCTTGCGTCAGGACGCAATCGAGCCGCCTCGTCGTGCAGACGATGCCCCGGGAATGGCTGATGAGGCGCACCAGGAGCGGCCACGTCTACGGGAAGTATCCCGTGTAGAGGAGGTCGTCGAGGACGAGAAATCGCAGTTGTACGCAACACGAAGAGACCCGTCAGCAGTTCAACGATATTTCCCGACCGAGACGAGAGGGTTGTCTTCCTTCTCCTCCTCCTCCTCCTTCTTCTTCGTCGGGAAAGAAAGCTGCGATTTATTCAGAGAAACTCGCCCGATCGACCGGCGATTTTCGATTATCTTTGTACACCCATGGACGACAATTCGTCCCGCGTTAAATCTACTGGGGCAAATACAAACGATACTTGTTCCATTCTGTCTGAAGGAATCGTAAAACTAACATCAGGCTAGTATCGGAGATTAAAGGTGGCTTTCTACCGAACTTTCGATTAAGCCAGTCGATGAACGATAGTAAGGATTGTCAAAGCCAATTCTCAGTTCTGTAACTTATTGCTCAACAATAATCGGCAAGTTCATTCCTATCTGTGACAACAAAGTAGAGCAAATAACATCTGACTGATAAGAACAACTTAAACTCGTCGATTAACTTAATCGGAGTTTAACTTAGTTGAGTCACTCT
Source organism: Dinoponera quadriceps (assembly GCF_001313825.1). Lineage (NCBI taxonomy): Eukaryota > Metazoa > Arthropoda > Insecta > Hymenoptera > Formicidae > Dinoponera > Dinoponera quadriceps. Next base: position 337,106 of record NW_014555756.1, read on the forward strand.
AAAGATTCCGAATGAGAAGTCAGAATTTGATGGAGCAAATAGTTTCGATCTTGGCTCGTGTTAGTCAAATTCATCATATGCTCAAATTCCAATTTGCAATAGTCTAACTTTTTATTCCAATTTTTTTATTACAATTATTTTTACTCGAATTTTCAATAGTCTGAAATCGAATTAACCTTAGCTCGTCACATTTGGTCCAATGAACCGCTGAACGTTTCTTTTTTCGATTTTCTAATTTTATATGGCATACTATTTTTTTGTTCTTAAAATGTCCGATGTGCAACGAACGAACATTACTTTTTCTTAAACGGCATTTGCAAGACTGAAAACACTTTCTTTCTTATAATAATAAGTTTAGTTTAAACCGAAATAATTTTATCGACCTGATATCATAACCCTCATAAACTGATATCATAAATCTTATTTAGATTATATTTCCATAATACAAGCTTAAAAATATTAATTATAAGGCAAATGACGAGGTGGCAAAATCGAACGGAACGTGACGAATTAAAGATTTGAAAATAAGTGTGACTAGCTGGGATTAAGCTAATAGACAATTTAAAATTGTTGTCAGTCGAGTATCACTTATTCTATCTTGTTACACATATTAACTTATCGATTACTTGAATGATAACAATTATAAAACTGGAAACTAGAACTAGTAGTGGCACTGAATTTTTATTATTATTCATCGATCAGCTCGATCAAGTTTTGCTGAAAGTCCTTGATGCGGTCTACGCGCAAATATTCTTCCAGTTAGAACAGGTTCAGACAGGATAAACATCCTTTGGATTCGCTCCACTGAATTCAGCGCAGAACAAGTCGTTGTTCAACGCTGCGTACATAAATGTAACGATTTTCCTTGTTGCTGTTTATATCGTTTTTTCGACGCGGTCCTTCACAATCGCGTCTCTCCTCTTCCGAAACGGTTTTTATTTTTATCCGGTATCTTTTCTCACGGCGATGTCCGCGCGCGCATATATCGGCGGGATCGCGGGTGTTTGTAAAACGACTTTTTAAACGACGTTAATAAACGCTTTATTACGTTCGCAGTTTCTCACCGACTGATTCCGCAATTTTTTTCTCGCTCATTCGGAGATTAGACCTTTTGGCGCGTACGTTATCGAGCGATAAAGGGATTGCGAGAGAGCGGTTTATTGCTTTTGTCTATTTTATCTATCATAAAACAATAGCTGCATTTATCGTCGCGGACAGTGTCTATTTCTCTCTCTCTCTCTCTTTCCCTCTTTGGATTATATTCACGCGAATCGACTTGAGTAAATTGACCATGATTTATTACAGCCATGTCGTAACGCGACATTTCTACTCGCTCTTTATTAGATTGGCCTCGAGTCGCACTCTTCGTTCTTACGTGAACGCAGAGGAAGGAACGTGGAAATTACAAGTGTAAATAAATATAAAGTATAAATGGTATAATTATCATATATTAATTCGGTGCTTTTACATTTGTAATCTTGTAACGCTTCAAATTTAAAATTAAAATTTTTTTAACTTCAAATTAAAATTTTTTCCCCGCCCTACGCTGATTTGAAAGTGCTTTGAAAGTTGCATGCCGCAAAAGAGACGAAGGATCTTATCTGTACATTGGGCTGGGAAATTTTCCCACGCGCGGCTTATTCGCCAGATCCAGCCCCGTCGGATTACCACCTATTTCGGTCGCTTCAACATCATCCGGCGGATACGCGTTTTAAAACAGTCGACGAGATTCGAAAAAGCACTGATGACTTTGTTGAGTCAAAACCGCCAAGTTTTTTCCGCGAGGGCATTCATCAGCTGCCCGATAGATGGAGCAAAGTCATAGAAAATAATGGAAATTATCTCGAACATCAAACTTGTACTTGACTTTTTGTAAGTAAACTTTGAATTTCGTGAAAAAAGGCACCGAATCAATTTGCACATCTACGTTTGATTTGGTTTTCGAGTTAACACCGCGTTGTTCGCGGGCTTGTTTCCTAAGGAAATAAATTAGGAGAGTCCACAAGTCCATGAAGAACGCAGTATTAATTTGAAAACCAAATTGTATATATTTCACCAAACAGCGAAAATTTAAAACATTAAATGTTATATGTGATATCGTAAAATGCTAATGCTAATTAGGATAGGAAAAAGGCAATTTTATTGTTGCAATATATCTCGACGGATTTGATTCATCACCCGCATCTCGTTAATTCGTGTCAGTGAGGTCGGGGATTTCCACATTTGCCGTGTCGACGAGATGAAGAGTATCACTTGTAAACCAAGTAGAGAATTACCCGAGACTAATCTGGTAACTCGGGATGCTGTTGCGAAAGTCGCGAGAAAGTCATTCTAACATTACGTGGGAACTATCGAAAATTTCGGACGTTCTTGGTCTTTTATGACGCGCGACTATCGATTTTTATTAATCTCTTCAACGATAAATTTATTAAAATAAAAAAAAATATTTCACCAAACAGCGAAAATTTAAAACATTAAATGTTATATGTGATATCGTAAAATGCTAATGCTAATTAGGATAGGAAAAAGGCAATTTTATTGTTGCAATATATCTCGACGGATTTGATTCATCACCCGCATCTCGTTAATTCGTGTCATTGAGGTCGGGGATTTCCACATTTGCCGTGTCGACGAGATGAAGAGTATCACTTGTAAACCAAGTAGAGAATTACCCGAGACTAATCTGGTAACTCGGGATGCTGTTGCGAAAGTCGCGAGAAAGTCATTCTAACATTACGTGGGAACTATCGAAAATTTCGGACGTTCTTGGTCTTTTATGACGCGCGACTATCGATTTTTATTAATCTCTTCAACGATAAATTTATTAAAATAAAAAAAAATATTTCACCAAACAGCGAAAATTTAAAACATTAAATGTTATATGTGATATCGTAAAATGCTAATGCTAATTAGGATAGGAAAAAGGCAATTTTATTGTTGCAATATATCTCGACGGATTTGATTCATCACCCGCATCTCGTTAATTCGTGTCATCAGATGCGGTTGATTTAATATCCAAGTGGCATAAACATATCTGTCATGTGACGAGATTTCTCTTTCTCAAGGAATTTTGTCATTTGTAAATGTTTATTCACAGTAATATTCATTACATTTTATATCGATAATGTTCGAAGTAAAGAAATTAAAACTCAAATTAAAATCGAAACTAAAATTGAAATGGAGTTAATTAAAATTGAAATTAAAATTAACATTGAAGTTGAAGTTGACATTGAAATTGAAATTAAAATTGAAAATATTAAGTTTTTCAGGGATACTGAGAAAGTTAATTCGCGATATTCGTGGTGCGGCACGCTCGTCGAACAGCCGACGAGGCAACGATCGAACCCTGAAACAGAGAACCATGGCAACGTCAGGGAAACACACCCCCACTCCGCGCGCCGATGCGACGAACATAGGAGTTTCGACTTACGTGTCGTTTCTTTTTCTTTTCTTTTCGCTACCACGAACAAACAATTTGCAAGCTTCCTAGCGTGCAATTCGTGCATCCGTTCGCCCACCACCGTCATACAGACCCTGAGAGCGATCGTCGAAGGACGTGCTCATGGACGTTCTTCGACGATGGACGCTAAGGAGAGCAGCGAGGACGAGGAGGAGACGCGGCGCGAAGTCCCGGCACCGTTCGACAAGTTCGACGAGACCATTGTGGTGCGTAACGCCGAGGAGATCAAGAGCCCTGTGAATCTGAGGCCTTCCACTTCCAGAAAGAGCAGGAAAGCCATACTGACGAGTGACAGCTCGAACACGTTGGAGTCGAGCTCGCCGCGCGGGAAACACGATTTTCGAAGGTGACCCATGCGAGTAGCATGTCAATCGATTCGATTTGTAACGTTGTGTGGGAAACTGTATCGCGTCGGCTCCTCTTTCCCCTTGATAAATTACTCCTCGTGTCGCACGAATTTATTTATAAACACAGCAAAGTGAATTCAGAAAAATCGCCTTCGCGCTCTCTTACATCGAGAGAGAACTTAATCATATATTATTGTGTATTGATATATGCGCAGATATTCGGGCAACGAACTCAGCTTCAGCAAGCCGATAGATATCGGTAGCGATCCCTCGGACAGCGAGGAAAGCGACGATGATGACATACAGGGTACAAATGTTGCGAAACCAGTCGACCTGTACAATCCGAAGGAATTCGAGAACCTGGAGGCGTCGACGGAGGTCAAGGAGTTATTTCAAAACATAACAAGGCGAGTTACATAATAAATCCTAACAATACAGTGGCGGATAGCGACTTTTCAGGAAATGTTAATACTATTTCAAGGGCTCATTGATTATTTATAAATAGGTGAAAAGAAGGGGGATAATGGAGGGGTTGAAATGGAGGCTTTGATGCTTCAGCATCACTAGTTTCTATATAAATCCTCCACTGAACACGAACTTCTAAAGATGCCTGAGAGACGTCCTACTTTTTTCAGCCATATTCAGTCTTTTTGACATATTCATCTTGTTTTCGCTTCCAGTTTCCAATTTGCTTAAATTAAGACAAGATTTATCTACTTGTTTGTTTTATTAACGCTTGGACTGCCCAGTTACTCACATACGAGTGGCGGTTTTACTAGCTGAAATTGGAATAATTTTATGGACTATCGTAGAAATATTAAATGAAAATAACATATTATTTGTACACAATATATACTAATATAAAAAAGTTAACATTACATATTTATTAAATCTCACTGTTTACGTTTTTCTACATACCCCCGGTCTTATGCTCGAAAACTAACTGGGCAGTCTTGGTGTCAAAGAGTCTCCATCTGTGTCTAAAAAAAGATAGAACGTCTTCCGGGCGTCTTCACAAGAAGTTCACACGGCAATGATCGGCGACAAGATATCACTCTAACGAGTATCGCTGATTTCCGCGTTGATCGACCGCGCGCAGGTACACGCCGCAGAGGATCGAGCTGAACTACAAGCTGATACCGTTCATTCCCGACTACATACCGGCGGTCGGCGACATAGACGCCTTCATAAAGGTGCCCAGGCCGGACGGTGTGGAGGATAAGATCGGCCTGACGGTATTGGACGAGCCGTGTACCGACCAGTCGGACCCGGCGGTGCTACATCTGCAGCTGCGCAGCCACTCGAGGAGCGCCGGTGCCGCTCGGCAGGCGGTAGTCAAGCGGATCGAGGACGCCGAGAGGAACGGCAGGTCCATCGACAAGTGGATCGACGACATGAATCAGCTGCACCGGAGCAAGCACCCGCCGGCGGTGCAGATCAACCGGACGATGCCGGACATCGACGGACTGATGCAGCAGTGGCCGACCCAGGTGGAGGAGAAGTTCAACGAGCTGCAGGTGGACCTGTCGGACCTCGAGTGCAGCCTGCCGCAGCTGGTCGACGTCGCCTGCAACCTCCTGGACATACCGGCGCGCGACGGCGCCCGACTGGAGGCCCTTCACACGCTGTTCACCCTTTTCCTCGAAGTCAGGAACGTCGAGAGCCAGAACTTTTGAACGGCAAACCGGCGAGGAAACCACGAATGGATAATAATATCTTTCAACCAGATAAAATTATTCGGTCACGATAAATATGTAAAATGAAACAGATAATTTCCTTGGAAAAGTTCTTTCGTAAGAAAATTATCTTTCGTTTTAACTAAATTTTGTTTATTTGAGATAAAGATACATATTCTCAGTCCCACAATCGTACTTAATAATCGAAACATTAGCTTCTTTGGAGCATGCCAATGATGAAGTTTGTTTGGATGTAATAAAACTTGGTAAATTTGAAGGGATCTTTTTCTCAGCGTATATTTTCATTCTCTATTATTGTCTTTGAAACACCGGCTTATTTTTAATTCCCTATATTTAATTCCTCGTTCCTCATTCCTCTCACCGTTTCCTCCTGGGCCTGTTTGTTTCATTCCGCAAGCAGATCTGAGCCAATTCAGCGATAAAGAACAGATCTACAGTCGCCACGTGATAAAATCAAGAAGCGCGCCATTTATCGACGCGCCCCGACGCGCTTTATCGACTTCGTCGATCGCTGTCGTGGCTGGCTAGCGTTCCTCCGTAATCGCCCAGTGATGAATCACTCGTCCTGTCACGTGTTCACTACCGCCGTTTCCGATTCGGTTGAACGATCTCTATCTTTTCCTCATGTGCGTCAGCTTGTGTACACATAGCTATCGTGCGCGTCGCGTCGTTCGCCTATGCCTCCGCGATAGACAGGATGTAAATTTAATAGCGCAGAAACGTTTCTCCGGCACTTCGATCGTCTCACGAACGACGCGACAGGCTGAGTAAAATGCGGTGAAGGGAATCCTAACCACACGCACGCACACACGTGAAAATGACAGATCCGTCGACGAGCGTCGTCGGGATTAATCGGGACGACGAGGGCAGCATCGACACGTACGTCCAGGAGGATCGTGAGAAGCTGATCAAGCCGAGGAATAATTTTGCGTCGTACTCCAATGACGACACCAGCGTGCGATTTCGCGTGAGTTGGTTGGAAGAAAGGGCTGCCTACTGCAGCAGGAAGCAGTAGCGTGTTTCCGTTGTCACGCTTTTCGTCATCTTCCTTTTGTTTTGTTACTTGCATAAGAACGTGTTTTTTAAGTTGACTGCTGGCGAATGTCGCGTGCGGAACCGTATTTATAGAAACGCCCTACTATTCGCAGAGTATCATCAGTAACAGTATCAGAGAATGCAACATTGCGGAGGGTATCTCGGGTCAGAACCCGAGGAGGCTGAATATCGGGGACATAACCCCAGGAGCGACAAACTTCCTGTCAACCAATTACGAGGTAATTGCAGCATCGCAATTAGTCGTGCAGTGTTATCGACGTACAAACCTTTGATCTCTTTAAAAAATACGTACAATTGGGTATTAATATCATATGTTTTTTTTATCTTATCTTCCCCCAGTAATGTATAACTTTAAGATTCGCACGGTAAACAAAACACAGCCGCATGGATTAATTACATCTTTGTTTCTTTTTTTTTTTCAGAGTTTAGATTACGATACGTGCGAAAATTACCTTTTACAAGATGAAGAGAGGAAGAAGGGCTACAAGTTCATTGTCAAGAAGAACTTCGCCAGATGGTTCATCTTTCTCTTGATAGGAATCTGCACTGCTCTCATAGCATGTTTCGTAGATGTGTCGATTGAAGAATTATCCAACCTGAAGTATGGCTTTCTTAAGAAATGTATCCTGCATTTATGTATACACACACATAACGCACTTCTGTGACACACAAAGTAGCATGCATTATATTTAACCTTATACAGACAGCAGATGTGGACCAATGTGTGATGGAGAATTGCCTTTGGTTGCCATATGCGATATGGTTGGGTTTGAATATAATTCCAGTGTTAATAGGTGCTATTCTAGTGGCCTACGTCGAACCTGTCGCCGCAGGGAGCGGTATTCCGCAGGTGAAATGTTACCTAAACGGTGTCAAGGTACCACGAGTCGTGCGTATCAAGACTCTGGCTGTGAAAACTATCGGTGTTATATGTACGGTAGTCGGAGGTCTAGCTGGAGGCAAGGTGAATAGTTTATCGTCGATTCCCGACACTCCTCAGACTCCGTCTATATTCGTCTTCTCTGCGTAGGAAGGTCCTATGATACATTCTGGCGCCGTTGTCGCCGCGGGAATTTCTCAGGGCAAGAGTACGACCTTCAGAAAAGACCTGAATATATTTAAATACTTCAGGGAGGACCACGAGAAACGAGACTTTGTGTCGGGAGGCGCTGCTTCCGGAGTGTCGGCGGCTTTCGGAGCACCGATCGGTGAGAATCGTTGAAACGAGAAGAACCATGTTCTGTAAAGTTAAATAACAGTAATAATAATAACTTGATTGGTCGCTGCAAGCAAGAGAAGTACGTGTTTCAATATTTCAGGCGGAGTGTTGTTCAGTATAGAGGAAGGCACTAGTTTCTTCAATCAGAGCCTCACGTGGAGGACATTTTTCGCCAGTATGATCACCACGTTCACTCTAAACATAGTCCTGAGTGCGTACCACGGTCATCCTGGCGATCTTTCCTATCCGGGCTTGTCGAATCTGGGGAAATTCGGGTCGATCCCCTATGAAGTTTACGAGATCCCATTGTTCATGCTGATGGGCACGCTCGGCGGCCTTCTTGGCGCGCTTTGGAATCACGTCAATTACAAGATCACCTGCTTCCGTTTGCGCTTCGTTACACGAAGGTGGCTCAAAGTAATGGAGGCTGTCTCCGTGGCGGTACTGAGCGCGACGTTGGGCTTCCTGATGATATACTTCATCGACGACTGCAAGCCGTTGGGCAAGGACCCCACCAAGTATCCGGTTCAGATGTACTGCAAGAGCGGAGAGTACAACGCAGTCGCGAGTTTGTGGTTTCAAACTCCGGAGAGCAGCGTGCGATCTCTGTTTCACGATCCGAAAGGTACGGTGTGTACGTGTGCTCACGAGCACGTTTTGCACTTTGTATATATAAACAGAGAAAATTTAAGCTTGAACCAGAATTAGAGGACATTGAATGCAATGGCACCGAATTAATTTGTGCATCTAATATACTATAAAATAACAAGTGCATTGTGTACGTAATACAGGATCTCACAACGACATGACGTTGGCCATTTTCGTTGTGTTGTACTTTTTCCTTGCTGCTTCCACCTTCGGCCTGTCAATGTCGAGCGGGCTTTTCATTCCTTCCTTGTTGATCGGATCCGCATGGGGAAGACTGATGGGATCGGGTCTCGCGAAGATATGGCCGAATTGCGTAAGAGAGCGCGCGAGCTTGAAATCATCCGAGATAATTCGCCCGAAACTGCACATTCTCATTTGTTTGTACTGTTGCAGGTAGTACTGGATCCTGGCAAGTACGCTTTACTGGGTGCCGCCGCCCAATTGGGAGGGGTGGTCCGAATGACGATTAGTTTAACCGCTATTCTGATAGAAGCTACGCAAGGTATATCCTTCGGTCTGCCTGTCATCGTAGTTCTTATAATGGCCAAGTGGGTCGGCGATTTCTTCAACGAGGTACGTCTTCAAACTTTGGCCGACACACATTTGGGATCTGATCTTAGATGAACTGGCTGGTACCAGTTTGAGAAATGTACGCGCCCTGAAGCGTGAGAATCTTGTACGTTTCGTACGCTTCAATGTGTGCGTCGAATTTCCTGAATTAGCGCAGCCAGTTCAGCTGAAAGGAACGCTACCAACCGGCACTTGGTCCGCGTATTAATGCGCTCGCGTCACGCACGTGCACGCCTACTACTTTCGATGACTCTTCAGCTCTTTGTTTCCTTCAGGGAATTTACGACATTCACACGCAAATGGCCGGAATTCCGCTTATCCCGTGGGAGCCGCCGCCGTTGTCGAGTAACATTTACGCGAGTGAAATTATGAGTCATCCGGTGGTGACCCTGAGGACCGTCGAAAATGTGGGGCACATCATCGAGCTTTTGAAGTGCGTTACGTACAACGGGTTCCCGGTAGTCGATCCACCGAGCAGCGACCAGGTAACTTACAGTAGTCTCCAAGTGGCCTCATCAAGTACGATCTCATGTACGTGCTTCGAGCTTGCTTCATGACCTTGGCTTCACCGTTTCAGAGTGAAATAAGTACTTACGGTCGATTCCGTGGTCTGATACTGCGTTCTCAGCTAATAGTGTTGTTGCAAAACAAAATATTCAACGAGTACGCGGAGTCTTGGGACAAGTCGTTGGACATCAAAATCTTTCGGAAAGAATATCCCAGGTATCCAACCATCGAGCAAGTCGCTGTCACCAGCGAGGAGAAAACCTTCACGATAGATCTGAGACATTTCATGAATCCTGCTCCGTATACGTTACAACACGTTAGTAATTTTTATATTATTATATGTTACGACATCTCGTGTGGAAACCTCTGAAACTTTCCATTTCCTTGCAGTCCGCAACACTGCCAAGAGCCTTCAGACTGTTCAGAGCGTTAGGATTACGCCATTTACCAGTGGTGAATGACACAAACGAGGTAACGTGGTAGAATCCGTGTAGCTTGACTGAATGAGTCAGGTATTTCTGTATTTATTTAATTGAAAGTATATTCTTTGTTCACACACATACAGGTGGTCGGTATTATCACGCGAAAAGACGTCGCCAGATTTAGGATATGGAAGCATCGAGGAAGAATGGGACTGGACGAATTAATAATCACTAACAAAATTTAGTCTCAGGTTTCTCATCTCACCGTATGAATCTTTTATCGTGCTCAGGATATCGATAAGGCCTGTTGTAATTCCGATATACTTTATTTTGATATAGATTACAGATAGATTTTATCTACTACACGCTACTACTCAAGGATGATCAGGTAAAGAGGCACAACTAGAGATTTATGCCCCAAGAGAAATGCAATTAAAAGAAATAACTTGCCAAAGATTAATTTAATGTGTAAAGAAAGGTAAAATTCGCAGTACCGCTTAAGCTATTCAGGTATTGAAATTTTAATTATTTACAAATAACTCCCATCCAAGCCATGACCAAAGTTTGAAGAAGAGATACATAGGAAGAATGACTAGCGACAGAAGAAAATAGTATTCGTAAGATGAAATGTACATATTGAATAGGATGGATCTATATAATATACTTTGTACAGCACTTCGAACTAATGAATTCCTTCAGAGGTACTATAATATGTACGGTATGCCATAGATCATTCCTTTCTAAGCTTTATATATATGTACAATCTGAAACAAAGTATTTTATATATATACAGAAATTACGCTCACCAATCCTGTCTCTGTTTTCTGTTAAATCTCAGACCACAAAATACCAATCCCTACAAAACTTTTCACATGATGCAAAAATGTACTTTATCCTCTACATTACAGTCAGAATCAAAGAATAATGATTACGTTTTTTTTTTTAAATCTCCAGCAGAAACAAGTATCATTCTATCCGTCACTAAAAAATCGTCGATCGGGAATCCATTCGAATTCGCAACGTCACGTCGATCGAGACATATACAGACATATTCAAAGATTAGTGTCACGGTTTGTTCTCACCATCACATTACGATGTTTATTCCCGCCGAGTCCTTTCGCAACAGGAACACGTCTCTGCCGCGAAATTCCCAAGAATTCGCAGGGAAACATCCGTGGTGTCTCGTCCACTCGATAATCGACGTCGAGACGGGCCGTTCCGCCCGATCGATGTCCGCCGTCTCGATTCCCTTTTCTTCGCTTTGCCCTCTCACACGCGACTCACGTACGCATACACGTATCCGAAGACGCCACTCTCCCTCTCTTTCTCTGTCTTCCTCTCGCCCTCGAGAATACGGAAAGATGTGCGAAGGCGCCGCGCCGCGGTCAATAGTTTTGCGATCCCTCTAGCAGGCAGGTCGTACACCTGTCCGTCGTGAAGTTGCAGACGGTAGTATAGGAAGGGGTTATGGTCAATAAACGCAACCACGTCACACGCAGCCTATCGGCGACGACCCCGCTTGGCCCCTTAAAGTGGCTCCTCGGACGAAAATCTTACGTGTCGGCCGATACCCCGCTTTTGTGCGCTCGCCCGCGGGAATAGCACGGGAAAAGCCGACCGGATCGCGACACGAGGCGGACCGACGGACGTGGCCGGTCGCGAGGTACGCGCGGACGCAACGCGGGAGCTCGAGAGCGCGCGATTTCTCACCCGGCTGGGTGGACGGTGCGTTTCAGCGGATCGGCCGAATTGCGTCCGCCATTGTTGTGATCGGCGGCGAGAGGAGCGAGTGGAGGAGCCGCGCGAGGTTGCGTATGTGTGTACATGTGTATGCGACGAAAGAGAAGACGGCGTTCTTAGCTGTCGGCGCATGCGCTTAGCGGACGAGACGACGGTGCTTCTTTCGAATTTTCGTCGCCGGAGAGAAAGAGAGGGAGATACGCGACACGTACAGTGACACACACGCGCCACATATATACACACATACACTACACAAGCACACCGGTGGACGCTACGACGTGGTCGCGCGTGACGACGCGGTACACAAAATCAAGAAGTACTGATGTGTGTTGTGTGTGTGTGTGTGTATACACAGTTTCTCGATAGTGGCGTAAGCGAATAAACGTGTTTGTGTGTGTACGTACGTACGTATGAGTAACACCACACACACGTCTCGCCACTAGTCGCCGGTGGTCACACACGCGCGCAGGTAGTTTCGAAAACGCACTCCTCTTTGTCGGTTATTCTCTGGCGCACGTGCTGCCGAAAAATTCCCAACGACGTGGCCCCCCTGTCTGCGCTCTCCTCTCACGCTTGTATTCTGCACCCGCAGGAGGATCGTTTTTCCCGCCGACCGATTCACGCATCGTCAACGCCGAGGCAGCGTTCGTCTTAAGAGGAGCCGAGGATCGCTTGTCCGCGAGCGCGCCGACGTAACCAACAATAACGGTAGGAACACGATTGATCCGCGACGACGACGCTTCGATCTCGCTCGCCTCGAGAGTCCGTGGGTCTGTTCCTTCTTGGCAGCTCGCACTTCTTGCCTCTCGAGGCTAACTTCGTCTTGCACGCTTTCGTGCCGAGAGCTTATCGCTCTGTCTTCCTTCAGCATGTGATGAGAAATGAAGATAGGGACGACGCTTTCAGCGTGAAAACCTGCGAGACTAACTTAGTCCATGTTCATAGCGTTAAAGAACGTGTTAAAAGGTGAGGACAACGAAGTTGCTGTTTCAGTAACAGTGCAGCTAAGAAAGAAACAGGCCCTTTGCTTGCGTTATCTGTTGCAACATGTTATCGATGTGTCACGACGCTGTTGTCTGTTGCAGTTGGCTCACCGATGAGGACGCTCTTTCTACCTCCGTGGTCTCGCGCATAAGTAGACTGACAACTGTTTTGCATTCACCAAGAGCAGAAGAGGCTGGTAGAAGTTGGTACGAGTTCAGGCTCGTATATTGATATATCCGTACTGTTAGATTTCCCTTGAGATAATAAACTGTAAGGATGATAGCCCACGCTGGGAATAAGGTCGATGTCACTCATGTTAATGTATTGTGCTCAGAACTGAGACAAGGTCTTACCTTGAGGAGGTAAAAGGGAGATGCGAGAGCACAGAGACTGCTAGAGAGAGAACCTAATGTCAGAAACAGCGGAGGAGCGTGCTATTAGACTGTACACGGCTGCGGAGAGGATGAAGAGCGCCCGAGCTAAGGAGACCGAGGAGCAAGCGGCACTGAGAAGGATGCAGGAGGCCCAGCGTATGGCCAGGCACCGCGCCAAGAAGAAGCGTTGCCTGGACGAGAACCTCGCCCGGGAGATCTCCAAGATCGCGGAGCTGTCGAAGATGCCGGACGCCGCCACGATAGCCCAGATGTCGGAGATGAATATGAACAAGATATCGGCGGAGCTGAAGCAGATGATGGAGAGGGGCAAAGTACCTGAGCACATAGTTCAAATGGCCCAGCTCGCGGAGTTTAGCAAAATGACGGAGTTGAACAAGATGTCGCAGGACATGGCGAAGCGTTACGAGATGGAGAAGATGGCCGAGTACGCCAAGACTACCGAGTACATGAAGATGCAGGAGTTCGCCAAGATGAACGAGATGGTGAAGCTGTCGGAGATGGCCAAGTACAACGACATCACCAAGATCAACGAGATGGCGAAGATGAACGAGATGATGAAGATGTCGCAGATGGCGAAGATTAACGAGGTGCAGCGCATGAACGAGATCGCGAAGCTGAACGACATGGTGAAGATGACGGAGATGGCCAAGTACAACAACGACATCACCAAGCTGAACGAGATCGCGCAGATCAACGAGATGGCGAAGGAGATCGCCAAGATGAATGAGAAGAGCAAGATGAACGAGATGATCAAGATGGCGAACATACAGAACGACATCACCAAGATGCCGGAGTACTCGAAGATGGCCGAGATGGCCAAGCTAACCGAGCTGGCCAAGCTGAACGAGATCACGATAACGAAGCTGAACGATCCGCCGCCGCCGCCGCCGCCGCCCAAGATCCCGGAGATACCGCGTATACCCGAACCTGTGATCACCGTGCCAAATCCCAGGAACCTGCAGAACGTGCAGACCGTGCAAGTGGCCCAGGCCAGCCCGTCCAGCACGATCAACTTCCCGAGCGTGCCGGGCCAGGGCAAGTACGCGCAACTCTTGGTGATTATCGAGGAGCTCGGCAGGGACATTCGCCTGTCCTACGCGGGTAGCCGCAGCGCGGCCGAGAGGCTGAAGATGGGCATCCAGCATGCCCGCATGCTCGTGCGCGACTGTCTCCTCGAGACGGAGCACAACGCGCGACAATGATCTGCCGACGACGCTAGCGACTTAGACCTCTAGCCGATTATTATTTTAACGGAACGCTTTGTACGATACATATACATATTATATATATATACATATACATATATCCTACGGAGTACAACGGTATAATCTTAAAGGGAGTGTCTTAGCGTCCGCGGTAATGCGCACACGCGTCTCAAAAAAAAAAGGAAGAAAAAAGGGAGAAAAGTATCCGGCGCTGTATAAGCTCGTTGTAACACGGCCGAGCTCGTTCTGGGATGCGAGAAAGGCCGTCGTCCGGCGCCCGCGATGGTTCTCACCTGTAACGCGCGAGAGCACACCACTTCGAAGCGCCTTCATCGACGGAGTAAGAAAGTGTTTATATTTCAGAATAACGTGTACCGTGTGTCGGAAATTGTATAATGTACATATATTCTTTCAATGCGATGTGTGACGCGACGCGCGCCGACGAGCGATTCACTTGGTCCAATCACTTGTATACTACGCGTACGCTTCCCTACTGCTCCGCGGTTCGTGCCCGGACGACGGCCCTCGAGGCGCGCTCCGCCGTATCCGGAGGCGAGTTCGCGATTTAGAAGCGTTACCGTGTGAAAAAATCGAGAGAGAGAGAGAGAGAGAGATGGAGGAGAAAACGGGTCGTCGTGGAATCTGGAAGTTCGGATTGATCCGAAAGAGATAGAGAGAGAGAGAGAGAAGTACTTGTAACGTTCACGAGACACACGTTCAGATTGGGCTCGTTGAATACTGCCCCCCTTCTCCCTCGGGTTATTGGTTACTTCCCGGGAAAAAATAATGATATCTAAAGTATAAAATCATATATGAATTTAGCCCATATATGTGGTTGCATATATATATGATCATATATGTCTAGATGGAAAAAAATAATGTTACATTTCAATATAATTCAAATATCGATATCATGTGCTATCAGAAGCATTTAATTCGATTGTACTTGCATTGTAATTTGTAAACAATATTTTTTCGTTGTGGACATATATGATTATACATATACACATATATATATATATATATATATATACATGGGCATAATTTTATATATGACCTCATTTTCCCCGGGTTCCGACTTGTGACTGTATGGATTACCGCGTACTTTCTTTCTTTTTTTCTCCTTATCTCCCTTCTCCTTACTGTATTGCGAGACTGCTTTGCACGTTGCGAGCGATTGTAAGATACAGTGTTTGGAGGACCGGCTCTTCTATTTAGAAAAGAAAGCGTAGACGAAATGATCGCACCCCTTGGAATGACTGTGCTTAAATAGGCCCGGCCGGGAACGGGAGAATAGCTATACACCTTCCTGATTTTGAAGGGGACTATTTGTACACCGAGGAATCTTGAGTTTATATTTTCTAAGAAACGGGAGAGAAAAAAAGAGGCGAAGAGAGACTACGGAGTTCATCGCGTCTTGCGTTGATTGATGCATCGACGATATGACGTCTGAGTATACGTTTCGAATGCCGAAGAGGAAGAAGAATACGAGATAAAGCTGATCAAATGAAATGTACCTAATGGAAAGTATAATCCCCGAGTATAGCTGACTCTAAAGTATCGTTAAATAAATAAAAATTTTGTACAACGCAATGCTTATCTTCATTTTGTATTATATCACAAATAGTTGTTCAACAGTTTTCTCAACCGTGAGAAATGGCCATAAGGTGATTCAGGGGTTATTTTGCAGCTTGAAGTCTTCAGTTTTTAGATATATTTTCTAATGTAAAATGCACTTATTTTCTTATGATGGTATACAAATATAAATTGAGATCCGTCAGATGCTAAAATGTTTAACGAGGTTACACCGTTTGAGCGAAAATTTCCACACGCATGGCATTTATATTGCACTCATTTCATTGGCTGCGAAGTATCTGCAGATAAGCTTAAGCCAGTCTCAAACGTAGATCCGACTATGAATACCCATGGTGTACAGAGCTGCAGCCTAAAACTCCCGGTAACAATGAATTTCCGAACACACCTCAAATCGGCCGATTAAAATTCAGCTCTTACGCTGGGACTATTCGTTTCGTCGTTAGAGAGATGCGATTGGTCAATTCTAATGGAGAAACTGAATTTAATCGGAAGAATTCTCTCGCGTGATTAAAAGTTACAACTTGTAACAATTTAATATCGCACGTGTGAATATCGACGCTTGCGGTCAACATTTATCTACATCGACGACCATATCCGCCGTCGAGCTACATTTTGCATTAGGAAAGTGCACAGTTGTGGTCCTCAATAAAACGCAGCGACCCCGACCCTTTATATCAAAAACTTTTATTGATATTCTATGTTAATTATTTATCTCGATTTATGCGCAAAATACATACTCTCAAATACATACAGGATATAAACCGCGAACACGCGTCGCACGTGTCCGATCGGTTCTTTATAAAAGTTCCCACGAAACGTAAAGTATAATATCGTGAAATTATAATTAAACTTGCAATGATAATACACTAACCTTCGTGGAATGATGATTGGATCGCAAATTTAAGCTTCGCCTAAATAATATTTTCTAACTTTCTGTAAAAATAAAAAAATAACGCGTTCGACATCTTTCGTGTCTGGGAAAAATTTACAATCCTCAAATGGTTGTCAAATAAATAAATATATGTATATGTATGCGTGTGTATATATATATATATATATATATATATACTGTACTCTCAACCATTTCGATATTACTAAAATTTTGTATCCGAACTGAACGAAATAAGAATGAGAACCATCAAAGATCCGTACATTTCTTTCACATCATTTAATTAATTATATTAATATGATACGCAGTATTTTCATTTCTCTTTTTTACATTCTCTAGCGTTATACCACGATCATTCTCGTGGGATCTCTCTCTCTCTCTCTCTCTGTACTGTACATATTCTGCAACAACATATTGTACTTCCCAAGGCGAATAAATCGTTCATTGATTCAGCTCCGCCCTGTGCCCGACTCGTAGAACTGGAACACTTAGTTAAAACGTGCAGGAAACGATGCATCCCATGCATACGGCAGGGATACACACACACACACACACATACACGTCAACTCGTCGAAGAATAATGGTTTACAGGTACCGGATATCAACAGATTCGTAACAACGGCTGATATGTTACCTGTTGTTACGGGAGAGCACGATTTTCCACGCGGACATCGGCTCGGCCTGTAACGCGTTAATTTTTCTACGGCCCCACCTGAGCCACGAGAAACCGATGATTAAGCAGAGAAGGCTCTCTATGTAATAGCCGTCAAGCTGCATCACGCACGTGCCGTTGTCGGTGCTGGCGCAGAGCTGAAAAACGCAATTGACGTTGGATCTCCACTGATGATCTGCATTTGTCCGCGACGTGACAACACACCGCCCAGAATAATTAGAGAATCCTTTCTCGATTACGAACGGACTAGTTATAATACTTTTTTTTTTCTCGATGCGTTTCGGAACACATTCCGTGTTCAAAAGGATCAACTTATTTTTTAGAAAGGGCCACGGCACACGAAAAAACGCAAGTAAATAAGGCTTGAGCGATAAAAAAAATTGACCAGTCACAGTCGATTATTCTTCCACTATAAGTACAACGATTGATCGTGATTGGTCAATTTGTTTACTGCTTACGTTTTTCTGTGTGACGTAATTCTAATTCTCAAGAGAAACATTCTCCTATTAGATGCAAAATGCGTGATGGAAATCAAGCTGGGACTTGAAGAGGAGATTTCAATACGACACAAGTACACATCGCACGACACAACGTTCGACGAAATGATTTCCTAATTCTCTGAGTAATGCGATTACGGTCGCCAAAAAAAAAAAAAATGGCATCAACCAACCTCTCTCTCTGTCATTGTGCTGCAGTCGTTCGCGTGATCGGTGCTGCATTGTCTGAATGTCAGAGGGTCAACGAACCAAAGCGCAGCCGTCGCAGGCCAATTTCCGCCAAGGTTGCACAGAGTATTGAGCAACGTCATGTAAGTGCCGCCGACCGCCGGGTCGCTCACTTTCGCGAAGAAGGCCATCGACGCCACGAACATGCTGCTTGCGGATATCTGAATTTTAAACAGGCGAACATTATGTACAACCATTTATGATTACTGCGTTTCGAAGACCTTTTTCAGCGAATATCTTTACCGTTACTGGTAAAAAATATAACATCGTTACCAGAGCAGTTATTGCAAAAGATCACTTGTAACGGTAACGGCATTACAAGCGTTACTTCCCCGACTCTGTTCATCTAAAACCAACTCCCAACTATCCTTATCTAACTTTTAATTTATCTATTTATCCCTATCTAATACTTTTATATACGATATTATCTAATGTTGTACCTGATGTATGAAGTAGAGACCTATCAACACAACGAAGTAATACGCTGGAACGTGTCCGTGAGTCACGACGAGGGGCGTGACCCATACCAGGAACGCGGCTATGATGCCGAACGCCAGCCTGCGTTCAAGAATGAGTGTTTATAAACTCGTTCGAGGGAAATTGGCCGGAATCGGCGACTCGGGCGACGCGTCAGTAATTACCTGTAAGGCATAGCCTTCATGTAAACATCCATAGGCCTCGGTCCAGCGGTGTACTTGGAGATAACCAACGGCAAGATGATCTGCAGCGGTATCATCGGCACCGCCATAAACGCGAACTTCTCCTTCGGTATGCCGGCCTCGATCAGTTTCAGGCCGGTCACCGCGTCGCACGCGGAAAAGCCGATCTACGGTGCAGAAATCGGCAATTAATACTAATGAGCGAGCGAGTTATACGAGTCATTATTTCTTGTGTATTTCACGTGTAACGTTTAACCTTTGCCGTCAGGAGGAATATAATCGTCGTCTTGATCGCCGGCAGTTTCACGATGTCCCAGAGCAGTTTGTACGCGTGCTTGATGTCCATGTTAAGCTCCTCTCCTCTCGGCACCCTCCCCTTGCCCTCGTGCTTGAACAACGCTATGAATGTCGTCGTGACGACGAACGTCCAGCCCCAGAAGTACAAGAATCCTACGACAGAATGCGATTGCTTACTTGTCGCAACGCAACGTACACGGTATTAGGTGTGCAAATTAATTCGGTGCCTTTTGCATTTAACGTCCTGTATTACTCTGATTGGAATTTCAATTTCTTTTATCAAGTCAAAACCGCCAAGTTCTTTTCGCAAAGGCGTTCATCAGGCTACCCGGAGATAGACGAAGCAAAGTCATAGAAAATAACGGAAATTATTTCGAACGTTAAACCTGACTTCTTGCAAATAAACTTGGAATTTCATGAAAAAAGGCACCGAATTAATTTATACACTCGATATATATCTGAATATATCTGAATATGTTTGCACCGGCAACGATCTGGCTCACCGGTTACGCTTCTTACCAGGTAGAGTGAGGATGCCCTCGTCCGAGGGGGTTGATCTCAGATAGTTGTTGCAAAACTCGGCGGATTCCAGGGAGATGAACAAGACGTAACCGACGAAGTAACCCGCTGTCTGGCCGACGCTGTTGCAGGTGGACGCGTATCCGACGTTGCACCTGGACGGAAAAAAAACGATTCGAGTATTACGGTGACCCCCCGTCGACGTTGCAAATCGTATACCGGCTGAGTGATCGCACGCGAAAATACCTCTTAAGCATCGTGAGCGCCCAACCGTCTACCACGATATCCTGTGTCGCGGCGAGCACGTTCAAAGCGAAAAACAGTGCGGTCAGCATTTCGATGTTCGGCTTCTCGTGCTCTTTACCCAACCAATGATCGACATAATTGGAGAGAAGGAGCATGAACATACCCATCAGGTACTGGGTCGGGATCAACCAAGTTTTTCTCCTTCCAAACTTTTGCGAGAAAATCGAGTCTACTATGGGCGCCCAAAAGAGCTTCAACGAGAATGGCCATTGCACGAAACTAAATTCCGCCTGTGACAATGAGAGATCGAATCATTCCCTGGGATGGAAATGTTATGCTGAAAATTTCACCCCGAAATTCTCTCTCAATTGATCCCTTTTCGCTATCGTTCCGCCAATCTACGCAGTTTTCAGTTAAATACGGTAAATCTCAACAGTATACTTTAACTTTCCTTACATTCGAGCGCTGGTTTACTGTGAATTCGATGAACAGTAAGATAAAGGTTACTGACAAATTACTGAAGTATATCTTGTTTCTCCTAAGATTCAGCTGCACAACATGTTGTATACGAGCGCAAAACTACATTTCATCTGCAGTATCCACCATAAGTATTGCATCACTCACAAAATATGGGAAACGTGTGACAATTATCAAACTCTTTTCCCCCAGACTGTTGCAGCTCTTAGGTTTGTCCTTCACTGAATTAGCTGCGCTAACTTATACTGATTTTCTTCTTTCTCTTCATTTTTCCACCAAGAATCTTAACCGTATATCTGTCTCTCTTTAAATTCTACAGATGTGCACTGATTCAGCGAAAAAAGAACCTGTTACTACAAATTGTTAAAAGTACAGAACACCCGTTATTCAGCTTGCAACCTGCCCATAGTTGTACACATTTTTCCAAATTGAAACAATAATTTCCCACTTTCGCAAGCGATGCAATATTTCCCACACAAACCGTATATCTCATTCCGATACCCCCTCTTTCCCGTTAATTACGCTCATGATTTCCGGGCCCTCCAGGTTACCTGTTGCCGATAAGAGACCCCCCTGTTCTGCAGGAGCATGGGGATCGAGCCGCAGAGCCCCAGCGGGATGCCCTGCAGCAGGTACAGGAAGAAGAGGATCGCGATGTTCTTCTCGTCGCCCCGCAGGTCCGAGGGCTCCTGGACGTTGTGCGGCTCGGCGAGCAGGACGCCGTCCTCCACGCCGCCGTCGTCCTTCTCCAGTTTCCTCCTCATGCCGTCGCGCGGGTCAAAGCCGAGATGGTGTCACCGATACGACAATCCATACACTGGACGCGTATGTTCTCTGCGCGGCGGCTCTCGCCACGTTTCCGTTAGACTCGAGCCACGTTTACGTTTAGACGCGTTAACACGGCGACGGTTTTCAAGGTTATTATCGCCGTTCTCGCGCTGAACTGAAATCCACGCACGTCACCGCGTAACGCCGTGGCGGCGACGTGATCGTGCGCATCGGCGTGACTCTACGATATCTGATTCCGCGGCGAAACGGATAACGATTTGCGTGAAATGTTAAGGAAGGTCAGCGACGACGACGCGCGACCGTCGAGAACATAACCTTAGCCGGATAGCCCAGCGGAGATCGGAACAGCGGTACCCGTCACGTCGATTCGCCCACCTTGTCCGCGCCTCGCGCGAGCATCGCGAGCGTCAACCTGCGGGAGAGACGCGCGAGAACGAGCGGTTTCAGTGAGAACCGCACGGACGTAAGCTGGCTCGTTGCACTGCCGTATTGCCACGTTGTTTCTTATTAGGACACGTCAGTTGTACCATGCTTTTTTTTCTCTGCCCCCAACGTCGTCACGTGTGCAGCCTCTCTCTCTCTCTCGGAATCGGCGCGAGCGGAGGTGTCGCGCCCTCGCGAAGTTCCCGCGAATTAAGGCGCCTCGAAGCGCCAATTACGAAGCGCGGAACCGTCGGCCTCGGCTCGATTCCGCGCTGCGTCCACGAGGAAGGGCGCCACCGAAAATTAGATCGAATTGTATTTCAGTAATAAACGTCGTTCTATCTCGGGTTCGCGCAAACGAGTACATTGAGGAAGTGCGAAATAACCCGGGAAAAAATGATTATATATGATTATATAATTACATAAAATCATATATGAATTTTGCCCATATACGTGGTTACACATATGATCATGTATGCCTATATAAAAAAAAAATGATGTCATGAGAGAGAAAAAAAATGCTGCGACAGTCATGGAAGATCGATACTATGATATGACTATGTCTCACTGAATTACGTATAAAGTACATTACGTGTAAAGTCACATACAAAGTATAATTAATTGCGCTTGAAAGATCGATTGTGATTGACGGCCAATAGAGAGCTGATAAAATGAAATGAAGGATATACGCGTCTCGAATTACATTTATTTATTAGCGTATCTTTGGGTAATTAAAATATCATGACAATTTTACGCGATATTTACCGTCCAAAACATTTTTTCTCCTCGAAACTTAAAAAAAAACGGACACTCCTCTTGCCATAATATGTATACGATTGTGGGTGGAATGGATGATATTCAACGAACGGATGAATAAATTTCGAATGAAGTCGCGATTCTTCGAGTTGCAGTGCCGAGACGACAGGTCATCCGACGATCGCGCCGGACAATTTTATTGCCGTGTAATAATATATACGTGAAACGATCGGACGAACGATAATACAATAAATTGCACAATACGATACTTAAAAAGTAATTATCGCATTCAACCTTTCCTTATGTAACTGCAAAAGAACACGTCGCAGTTTTTGTCGTCCGTTGCGACGCCGACGGCCAATTTGATCAGGTTCTTCACGCTCGCGCTCACAGACGCGGTATTCAACACGTTGTTCCGTATCCTGCGAGAAATTCAAATTGGACGATTAATAGGTTGAACTCGCTTGAAAGATTGAATGCGGGAAGGAAATCACGTACAAGTTGGTGAGATACTGTTTCCGATGCGTGTTCACAAACTCGACGTCCTTGCTGACCTCGGACAGGTAATCCCTCTGAATCTCGCAGGTCAATCTGGCGACGCATCTCGGGGAGACGATCAGTCGGTTGCTCGAGCCATTTTTTTGTATCTAATCGCAAGAGAAGGAGAATTTTAGCGAACGCGGAGAACATTGAAACGTCTTAAGATATCATAAAGATCTCTGAGACGTCTTTCAGACATACATGTTGTGTTAGAATCCTCTACACACAGAAAAAATATATAAAAATATATATTAGGGGGACCGGAAAGTAACGTCGTTTCTGCGCATGTCGATATTCGTTTGTCATTTATCAGCTCATTGTGTACTTCAAAGTCGTGCCAAAGATATTTTAATGTTAGAATGACTTGTTTACTTGTAAATAATTAAATCTTAAGTTTTTGTTTTGCAATTTATGGTGAAATGGCCAGCCAAATACCAGAAGAGTTACATATTCGGCATTGTATGCTTTTTGAGTTTCGCAAGGGTAGTAACGCAACAGTTGCTACCAAAAACATTTGCGATGTTTATCCAAGTGCATTAAACGTTTGTAAATTCCAAAGGTGATTTTCTAAGTTCAAATCCGGTAATTTTGATTTTCCCTACTTGTACCGATTAGGAAGAGCAACAACTTTAGACAATGACATGTTAAGGGCGAAAGTGGAAGCAAATCCGTGTCAGACAATCGAGGAACTGTGAAACACTCTTAACCAACCTTGGTCGACTATCCAAGGACATTTGCAACAGATTGGTAAAGTAAGCAGAGCAAGTGTTTGGGTCCCGCATAATCTGTCCGAAAAAAACAAAACTAACCGATTCACCATATGCAACTTATTGCTTCAACGGTGCAATACAGAAGCGTTTTCTGATCGCTTGATCAATGGAGACGAAAAATGGGTCCTGTATGATAATCCAAAACGCAAAAGGCAGTAGCTCTCTCCGAATAAATCGCCACAAAATACTGCTAAGCCAGGTTTACATCCCAAAGAGGCGCTTTTATGTGCTTGATGGAGTATTCGCGGAATCGTTCATTTTGAAATGCTGAAACCTGGACAAAATGTGAATTCAGACCTTTATTGTGAACAATTGGATTGAGTAAATCAATTTTTAATTGAAAAGTGTTCAGCGATTGTCAACAGAAAAGGCGTTATTCTGCAACATGATAATGCAAGACCGCACTGCGCAAGACGAACCCTGGAAAAAATTAATTAATTGGGGTGGGAGGTACTGCCTCACCCACCATACTCGCCCGATATTTCACCATCGGATTTCCATTTATTCCGATCGCTACAACACTTTCTACGTGACAAAAAATTTGAAAATTTAGATGATATCCAAAATGCCCTCCCCAGATATTTTGCTCAAAATCCAATTGAATCTTATCGATCTGGCATTGAAAATTTGCATATTAGATGGCAAAAGGTTGTTGATAACGAGAGTGATTACATCATTGTTTAAAAATTAAAACTTGTTAAAAATTTATCTGTTTGAATTTAATGTGAAAAAACGACATTACTTTCCGGTCCCCCTAATACTATATTCAATATATACTATATTCAAGCGAAGATTATTTATCTCAAGTGTTTTATACGTTTCTTCTATAAACTTTGTAATATTCTTGAGAAGGGGACAAATTCTTCTTTTGAGTAAATGATAATGAGCTTTTCTAATACTTCCGTTGAGTATGCTTTAATATTATTATCAAAATAATATCCTTTATTCAAGGTAATCATTACTTTTAAAAAGAGAAGAATAAACTGAGTAATTGCTCCTCTTCGCAGTAAAATAATACTTTTTGTCTGTGTACGCGTCAAACAATAACGTCGCGAACACACATATACCTTAGCTAAATCATCTTTCAACACGTTTATGATGTAATCCATTTGGGCTTCGGGATGCACCTCCTCCGAGAAGCTCTCCGACCGCTTCCTCCTTCCCGCCACGATGCCGATCGGCAGAAGCACCGGATTCGAAGCTAACGCCGCCGCTGCGCCGATCAACGCGACCCCGGCCAGAGCTTTCAAAGCTACGGCCTTAAAAATAAATTAACTAATTAAACAATTAATTACGAACAAATTAATTACGATTGCTCCATTACGCATCGTTCAATATAAACGTTGTCCTGAACACAGATATATTGATATATCATTAAACGTGTGTGAGATACGCGTGGACTCCCTCCGTTAAGGTCGCTCGTTATTTTTGCTACTGAAAGAAAATGCATAATTGCAATTCATTGCAACGAAACGCTCGTTAAACAATCAATAATGGATCAATAATGGATCAATAATTGATCTAGCCGAAATCTAGAAATACTCATTATTTTAATTCTTAAATTACGTATCGCAAGTGCGTCACCTTTTGCGCCTGAATATTATTCCCGGGAGGCTGCGGCGCATTACCATCCAAGAAACCCGGACCGAACTCGTCACCGTCGGCCAACGTTCCCGAAATCCCATAACCGCCGCCGCCACCCCCGTATCCGGTCGGCCTGCCGTAGCTCCCGTACCCGTTAGCACCGTAGCCGTAGCTCAAAGTATTGGGTCTGTTGGTGCTCTCACTTCCGTACACCGGTCGCGGGCTGTACCTTGCATTTTCGTCGCAGACACAGTCGGTGAAAGACACGTCGGTTGAAAGGTGAAATTTACGCACGAGAAATGTACGAACTCGAGAAATCACACAGGCAGCCGAAAGCTTGCGAAAGATGTCTTTAGGAAAGTAAACTATTTTGGAAAACTTCAAAGTGGCATCAACGAACGGGTGAATAAGACTCAGATGTGAGAGAAATCGGTGAAATACTAAAAACCGCGTGAAGAAGTTCGGCAAGATTTACCTGTCGTTCGACTGGCTTCCCGCATAGGGTCCGTTTCCGACGTAACTTCCGCCGCCTCCTGAAGGTCTACTGCCGCTGTTCGCGGTGGAACCCGGTGGTCGAGCTTGAGCTTGCCATCCGTACCTGAAGTTAAATCACGCCTAGAGTTGAAACACCCGGTATTCCAAAATGAATCTACGCGCATTGGCTAGTCGGCGAACTATCCAGTTGTTACCTGTCGATGGGGTGTCGCTCGCCGTATGCAGAAGGATATCGTCCAGTTTCCACGGGAATTTTGTTGTAATTATAGTCGGGTCGCGCGAATCTCGAGTCGCTGGAGCTGTGCCTGGTGCCGCAGCAGCTGGAACTTGCAAAACGAAAATATCCCGTAATCCAAATTGTCGCGCGAACTCCGTCGATTGCGCGAATTTACGTAGGAAAAATATTAGTATTCATATCTTAAGATAATAATGAATATAAATATGAATCTTAATAATATTAAGATTCATATCTTCATATATAAACGAGGATATACAATCTTTTTATGTATAAAAAAATAAAACTTTCCCTTACATAAAGAAATATTCTGTATAGAGTTTCATTAAAAATATATTCATGTTACTCGAGAATATATATTTTTAAATATATTTTATAATATATATAATATTTTATTTTAATGAAACACGTTGTGTAGAATTTCTTCATGTATAAGAATAATTTTTATCTTCATATAAGATTATATATTCTTGCTTATATATGAAAACATGAGTCTTGAATTGATATTAATTTATTTTCCGCGTACGCTAAGAAAGAGATTCGCTATTTGTAACTATCCAAACAGCACACAAACGTCTAAAAAACAAGACGTCTAGATATTTCTTACAAGTTTCTACTGTCTGAATATAATTGCAGTCAATTACAGTTAGAAAAACAGATTCCCGATGCAAACCAGTGTTTTCTGTCGCGTTTTTTAAATTTTGCAGCACAGAGATTCGAAGGAAAAAACCTGCAATCAGGTCGAGAACATTGACTTATCTCTGGTATCGAGGTTCGAATCGTGATGCAAGACGGTCCTCGGTTTCTTGTCCGTTTTCTTCAGCTCCTCCTCGTCGAAGATCAGTTGCGACGAGTTCTTCGTGCGGGCGACATTCACCAGAAACCGATCTTCCGGCGAGTATTTCCTCGGGGGTTCGGTCGTAGTCTGGAATTCGGTTTTCTCCGCCAACGCACAACAAATACCCAGGACGATGGAGGACAGGATCAGGTGCGTCATAGTCACAGTGGGCGACATCCGAATGAGACCGCGAATTCCTCACGCACCTCCCGACCGTGGTCGAAACGCCTCGGACGCCGAGTTATGCGAATTATGCGTATCAATCCCGACGTCGTCGAGTCGCGAGCAATTCGACGACCGTCAGCTGCGAAGATGACACGA
Organism: Dinoponera quadriceps; assembly: GCF_001313825.1. NCBI lineage: Eukaryota > Metazoa > Arthropoda > Insecta > Hymenoptera > Formicidae > Dinoponera > Dinoponera quadriceps. The sequence continues at coordinate 364,188 of NW_014555756.1, forward strand.
AAGTGGCTCTCTAATTTCCCAAGTTTCACCTATTATATGGCGGTCATGCATGGGATGCTGAGGCACATACTCACCCTCCAGGGGCGAACGTGAAGCGCTTCTTTGTAGCGGAAAAAAAAATTACTCCCATCTCACTATCCCTCTCTCAGCAAAGCTCTTCGTGCCTCTGTTCCGTTCCGACTTACGGATTTCGTATTTTGCTACAACACCAAAATTTGTTTCCTCCGTGAACGAGCGGTTATACTTCGTCATTTCGTCCTATTGTCCTTAGGGGATGAGGGAGGATGACCAATCATCAGCGATCGGGCAGCGGCGTGTTAATTAATTTTCACAGCTGCGTCCCTGCAGCCAGCAGGTGTGACCAAGCGTCAGATAGCGGCGCGCGCTAGCGAAAATAAAAGTGTCACGAGCGAGTCAACGATCGTCACGCCAGCGTATTAATTAAGATTTCCCATCGTTACTGTTTTCGTCATTTGCTTACGAAATTCGACGAGTCTACCGCGACGGTATTACGTCGACGATCGTCCTATTGATCGCATTCGGCGAGCGACGATTTTCGTTATTGTCCGTTCCGCCGCTCCCCTCGACGACGCATCCCTGTGTTTCTTCAGAAAATTCACGCGATCCGCGAGACTTTCTCCCCTATAATTAATGTGTAATTAATTCTATTTTCGCGGAAGATCAAGGGTCGAGCGCTTTTCCTTTCATTATCTCTACTTTCGCGCCCGCGCTCGCCACGGTCCCCGGCTTGTGGTTTTTCTGCGCCGCGGAAATCTGCTTCTACGCGTCGCCAGTGGATGTACGAGCGGACACGTAATCTTTTATTTTCGTTTTATATGTGGCGAATATTGATTTTAAATATATGAACTACTGTAGATGAATGTAGATTTTAAATATATCCTCTATAAGCGCGTAATATTATTTAATACTAAGTAATATTTTTGGAATATAGATTAATAGATGATTATATGTTCATCCTTAATAATATTTAAAAAATAACATTTATTTAATGTTATTGTAATATTATATATTTTTTAAATATTCAACTTTATGTATATATATATTTTTTCTACATTATTATTATTTCATTTTTTTTTATATTCTAAAAACATTTTTATAACATGCCAAGAATATTATGCGAAGTCCACATGAAACATCAATAAAACATTCCTATAATACTAAAAAATATTACATAACATTCTTCATTATATTATAAGAATATTATTTTAATATTTAATAATGTTCATATATAATATTCTAGGAATATTATGTGCTTATAGGATATAACTTGCTGGGAAATGGGATTCGCAAAGGACGAATTTTCGCAGGACGATCGCACAATCAACAGGTATTTCGCTTTCGAGAGAAATTTTGCCAAATTGCTTACTAATTTTCCACTTTTTCGTCTCCCCGAGACGGATTCCGCCGTTATGAAAGCGTCGTCAGCGGAGCAATTTGTCTCGCCTGGTTGTTTACGGTGCAACCAACGACCGAAATATGTGACAAAACCATTCAATGTTGCCTCCATTCCTATTGCACCACGCTAAGAAAGTTTTAACGGCGAAGAAGACCTCGTGTCGAAATGTCGGGGTGTCCTTGTAAAATGATGTTAGTCGAGAATAATGCTATTGTTCCACAGTCCTTAGTCTTCAAAATATTAATTACATAATTCTTAATTAAGAAGTATAGCAAGGCCTATACGAGCAAGCGCTAGTTAAAATGCGCAAAATTGATAAGCAACCGTAAAGTTAATAGAAATACATTATTTTATTTAATACATTTCTGATAACCGTATTATTAATTTTGCATCTTTTTAGCTATTTTTATATAACTGTTACGTAAAATTATATAAAGTAATTATACAAGCTGAATTACATTGAATGTATGTATTTACACATCTATAAAAAATATATATACCTCTGTATCTTGCGATGTACTTCATATTTGCGACGCCTCTGCGTTTCTTGCAATAAATCCGTCAGCACTGTTTACGACGCTCCTTTGTTGTTCTCTATTGTAATACGCCGACTTGATGTTTTGAGAGAATATACAGCATATCACGCTCATGTTACCTGCAAAACTTCAGCTTTCATTAGATAAGTAATAAGTACAATTCACGAGTTGTATTTCGCAAAATAAATCCCGCCGTAGCTTTATTCGCCATCTTACACTGCGACGCGCCAACGGACATCTCAGCGACAGCTGGCGCCATCTAGCGACGTAGCGTGACACTAATCCGGTCGGTACGACTCGAAAGGTAACTAAGGCTGTCGATCAGTTCCAATCGTTATCGACGCGAGCCGCCTGCGTTCCCGTGTTCTGTGATTGGACGAGACCGAATGGAGCGAATTCGGGGGAAGATCGCGAGTTATCGGTAGCGCTTGCTCGTGTCTACGAGACAGCCAATCGGCGTGTTCGGCGAACAGCGGAACAATTTTTGAAATTTCCTCGCTCGATCGGTGTCAGCTCGCGGCGTCTGTTGCGCGCGTTAGAGCGATATTTTTGGTTCATGGGTGACTGTCTGTCGTACGTGTCGAGTATCTCAATTGTCTACGAGCGAGGTAAGATGCTCTCTTGTCAGTATTGTTCGGTAGATCGCACGTGAAAAGCACCGAGACCGGAAACTTTGACGCGTGACGGTACGATCTACGCACGTCGTTCGACGTTGGTTCATTGTTTATATTTGTGCCGGGAGATAACGTTAGAGGCCGGAGACATTAGCGAATCGTTCTTTGTAAAGAGTAGGTCACAGTCGCACGTACGGAGTTGGCAGAGACTCTCTCTCTTTCTCGTTCTCACCAAATTTCATCATCGTCGATCCATAAAATCGGTAATTAATCGTTTCAACAATCTCGAATTCGTCCGTCGCGTCGTATCCTTCCTTTTTTTGCATCCTCGTCTCACACTAACAACATCAACAGTACGACTTGTACTGTGACTTCGCTCAGTTGCACCTTCTCTTGGAGTGTTTTGAGAAGGATATGTATAAGAAGTGTTTTTCTGTAGGAGAATCGTAGGGAAGTTTTCCGTGATTTTTCGAACCGAAATAACATAGCACAGCCGAGTTGCATGAGTGTTGGAACAGAAAGGTATCTGGTCTTATTATCTGGTGTATGTGTTTTGTGATAGGTATATGATGGATTTGGCGGCTAATGGTTTAGAAAAGACCTCTGCTGTAAGGCGAGAGGCAATGGTTAGCAAACTACAGAACATGCAATGGCTGAAAAATACGTCCCATCCGGCAAGCCCGTACGTTTGTCTTCCTTAATTTCTTTGCCTTAATTAATTTTCATCGCTTATTTCTTATTATATATATTGTATATATATATATATATATTTTACATATTTATATTTTATTGAATATATGTGAAGCTCTAGATTCAGGTACATAAAAATACACTTATTTTTGTTGCGTGTATATACAGGATATTTTAGAATTGTTGTATACAGCTACATAAATATTAGGGCTACTACATTTTATAAAATGTAGAATATTAAAGAAATCTGATAAACTAAGAAATAGAAATTCAGAGGTACAAAAGGAGATGATAAAGTCTGGTTTTTCACCCATGTTATAAATTATGAATCTAGAAATTTTTGTCACAGAGAATTTAGCATGGGCTCTGGAATAACCTGTATTTATAATTTCTATTGTAATTTATATCATAATATTTAATTTATATAAATTTTTGTCGGTGAATGGATGGATTAAGGGTATATTTTGTAATATTGTTGTCACATGTTATATCTGATAGTTATATTTTATATTGATGATATGTTATTTTATATTAATAATGTTGCATAATTACAGTGTGAGAGTAAAAACTCACTGTAAGCCAAGAAGAGGTCATGAGGAGGATAACAAAGTAGAAGATAAGATTCCTGCGATGGAAGACAGCAACACTAATTCAGCTGAAGAGTCCCGTGAATACCATTTAACAGTGAATACACATATGAGAGATTTATCTAGCGACTCGATGGCTAAAAGTGACAGAAATTTACAGGATAAAAATATGAATATATCTAACATATTTCCAAATGCTCACGTATCGATTATGCAAAAGGCAGAAGAAGAAGGATCAAGCATAGCTATTCAAGAAAATCTTGTAACAGTACAGTTGGAAAATCAATGTCATGTAGATAAGGAACGGAAAGATCAAGAAAATGTGTCGCAAAATGCCCTTGAAGACAAGACACAGTAAGCAGAAAAAAACGTTCAACTTCTTCAAAAGTAACGTGCCAATTAAAAATAATATGTATATTGTTTCATTACTTTTTATATTTATATAATAAATTAGGAATGTCACATGTCCGAAATTTCCGGAGTCGCAAGAAGACGATCATGATGCGAAAGAATTGGATTTAACAAATGATTCTGACAAAAATAATAATAATGCCAAACTCACGACGTTAGATATGTCAAAAGCAAGCACATCGGAGTTATCGGGAAACGATAAGGCATCAGTGGAACCGAAGGATAAAGGTAAGTTGATTTACATCGACATGCAAATTAAAAAACGAAATAATAGACTTTTTATACTCTTTCCCAGACGCGTGTATGAAGAAGACCCTCACTTCGCTGAAAACAAACATCAAGAACGCAAGTACAACAAGTTTATCTAAATGTTGCAACGACAAACCTTCCACCCTTTTTACCAATCCTAACAGATCGCTTTCCAATCTGTCGAAATCGCCGATCACCGATAAGAGCGGAAGAGGCGAACGTGCCAGCGGCAAGCATATATTCACAAAGAAGACTTGCCCAAAGGATGAATTTGTAAGACAACACGGTGTTCCAACGAAAGGAATGGAAAATAAAACAAAGGATACCGCTGCAAAGTCAGGTCTGCCGAAGGCAGATGAGAAGGAACCAAATAAAACAGCAGATACAAGCCAGAGCGATCAGAAAGTGCAGAGTTCATCTTGTCCCGCCTCTTCAAATAAGGACAAAACATCGCAGGTTCAACAACGAATAACTACAAAACAGTTCACGCTGAAGAGCAAAGGGCAGGAGTCCTCGAGAGGTAACGCATCGTATCCGATTAACCGCGGTGTCGATAAAAATAAGACCCCAGATAGAACGGAGAAAGCGGTGCCTGCGTGTAGGAACTCCGACTCGCCTATGCGCGAATGCGAGAGGAGGAGTGGCGAGAAGAATCCTCCGAGCGATCCGAAGCCCTATGTCGCCACCAGGAACACCACGTTCGTCGCGCAATACAAAAACTCAACATTGTCGAGGCCTGCGAAGACCAAGAACATCGAGAGTGCTCCAGCTTGCGGGAGAAACCCGTTGTACGCGCGCAGCAACACGACACCCGACAAGGAGCGCGCCGGTACCGCCGAGTACAGAACCGTCGCGAAGATGAAGAGAGACTGCCTGCCGGCCGACGCATCTCCCAGCTTGGACACGAGGGCCGAAGAGCCGAGCAATTTCGAGTCTGACGTGAAGCAACAACGCGAGAGAGACGGTGATGACGCGCAGCCGGCTAACGCAAAGTCGCCGGAAACCGACGCGTCGATTCTCAACATCGACGCTAACGGAAATTCCACGGGAGACAAGAAGCCAGCGAGTGTTGAGGATCACGCGAGACAAGTGCACGTGGCGTCGGGAGAAAGCTGTCCGAACGAAAAGGCACTCGACAACGACAGAACCGATCAGAGACCGACAGACGGGAACGCTAAAGTGGACGACGAAGGGATGAAGTCGTCGAAGGACTCGTTCGACTTGGATATGACCAAGAGCTACGCAGGGTCGCCGGGCTACCCGATGAGCCAGCATATATACAAGCCGGAGGACACCCGACAGCAGACGCAGAGTCAGATGAGAAGTCAGCCGGTCATCTGGAACGAGCCGTCCGAGCCGAGGAGCGCGACGAGCGTGCAGCAGTTCGTCCAGACGGAGGGCCACGTGCGGATGCGGGAGATGGACTATGGGCAGCGATTTTACGAGCAGCAGCGTCCGCCGATGAGCGACACGGCGCTGCGGCTGCCGCAGATCCCCAACACCTTCGACCACGTGTACGAGCCGTACAACGTGACGCAGCCGTCGGCCGGCGACGCCGCCACCATGTTCGACGCGATAAACGGCAATCGAGAGAGCTCGAACAGATACACGCCGAACGCGCAGAGGCCCTTCACGCCACTGTCGGACTTCCCGGGCCAACCGGCGAGTCAGATCAGTAGATGGAACCTCCCGGTGCAGGACGGCTTCCATATCGAGCAGTTCGCCAACCACGCCGGTGCCCAACCGATGCACGTGTACAGCGCCGCGTCGTCCTTCGCCCCGGACGAGTACAACGCGCCGAACTGCCTGCCGTCGCATCCATTGCTCTTCACGCCCTGCATACAACCGAACTGGAACCCCCAGATCCACTACCAGACGCCGATCTACCACAGTCCCCCGTGCACCAGCTACACCGTGCTGCCCAGCGTGGCCGGCCAGTCGAGCAGTTACAACGATGTCGCCGCGATGTGCATGCACGACCAGCCGCCGCAGCACAGGTACGTCCACTATCTGCCGGCCAGCGGCAACGCAGCCGTGCAGATGCACGCGAACCCGAGCTACGTGAAGGGTATGTACGAGCCGGGGAACACCGCCGTCGAGGACGCCCCCGCGAGGTCCAATCGCTACTACAACAAGAGGTACCAGGACAACTGCCTGCGTACAACCACCTACGACGTTCCCCAGTACGCGACACCGGCGACACCGGCCTCGCATTTACCGGTCTCACGAGTCCAGCAGCAGTCTTTCGCACCCGCGGCTATGAATCAGTACAACGTCTTCGGCCCGCCGGGCCAGAGGTACTACAAGCAGAACGCGATGAACTACGCGCAGCCACGGCCGAAGAGTCCCAAGAAGACGCAGGACCTGGTCTGCGAGGACAGCAGTCTGGAGGACATCCCGCCGATCATATCGCCGAAGGAGTTCATGACGAACAGCATTAACATCCCAAACAAGACCGACCAGCTCCCGCCGCGTATGTTTAAGCAAGACTTCAGAATGAGGCAGAACACGGGATACCGTCAGTCATCGTTCCAGAGGTATAACGGCGGCTTTCGCAAGAACGTACCGTGCCATGACTTCCCGAAGGAGTACCACGCGTCCTCCGTCGGCGTCGGCCGCGGCATCGCCAAGACCATCCAGAACACAAAAATGTAAGTTGTCGCGACGTGTAAAGCGGGGTGTCTACAATGAGAATTCAAGGCTAAAATAAAAGTTGAGAAATTGACCAATCACAGTCGAATAATAGGAGAAAAGCCAGTCACGATTGGTCGGTTTCTTAAATCTTACGCCTTAAATCCTCATTGTAGACTTCGCTCAAGTCCCGGTTTGCGATAGGTATTTTAAGCTCTAAGAAATTGATCAATCACAGTTAATTATTCTCTTCACATTCGACTGTGATCAGTCAATTTTTTCAGGCTCAAAGCACCTATTGTAGACCAGGACTAAGAAACGCATATATGCGATTGAAACTATTATAGCTTTATCGAGCTTTAACACGAGATTCATTTATATCGATGCAGATTACTTTTTCTTTTAATATCTGTTTTAAAAATCTCTTTGCGAATTGCAGTTCTATATATATACTATATGAAATTGACACTTTCGTAGTTCATCGATGGAGAAGACTGCCGCAACGTTTGTTATTTAGCTTGATCCATTTACTTACTATAATTGTTCATGTCTCCCTCCTCCCCCACAGACCGTAGCTTGTGAGGGTATTAATTATAAGTTTTGATATAACGAGCGATTAATTTTAATATTACGAAGAAGCTATAACCAAAGTGGCAAAGACGAAGAGAATATTATTATGTTTATTTGTGTTATCTGGCGAGCGTTATGAGCAGATCCAAAGTGATCGCACTTCGAAGCTCGCCTGCGAGTCTTTATAACTTGAGAGATTGTGCTCACGAGCTGTTTAAATTCTCAATTTAAGTTAATAAATGTTTACAGTAACACAGATTTAAGTTGCAGATGCTAAAAGGTATGTGCGAGAATCGTTATATTGAGATGTCATTGCGAGATATATTGTTCAACGGGGGTAGAAGAGGGAGAGTACTTAGCATGTAAGATTTTCCTCTTCAATTTCTTGTAATTTTAAGATGAAATGTTTCACACTGAAAATTGTATTCTATATAAATTCTATTTTTCTACCTCGTATTTTTTTGTTTATAGAATGTATCGTTAACGAGGATGATACAGTGTTGATTCTTGTCGATTGAAGATTTTTATGAAAATAAATACAACAAACTTCTGGGATTATGTCTAAAGCTGTTATATTATAGGTTTGCTTGAACTTAAGACATGTCATAATTTAGTGGTGGTAAACTCATCCGTAGCGTCAGGGACGATCTTGCAATCTAGAGCGTTCACCTCGACGAGGCTCTTCGAGTCTCGACCGAGTCGCTTCGAATCCTTTAAATCATTTAAAATGGCGATCAGATCGACGTCGCTTTTTGCCGTTAAGATCGGCTCGCTCGACATCGATTGTACGCTTTTCAACACGTCGGCATTCGGACGCAGCATTATTAACTGGCGATTGTTATCGTTGAAGTCTTTCATAGCCATGTTAATACCCTGCAAGTAACAATTGTATAATAGAGGTACAGTTATCCATTGACTATTTTTAGCGTATATAGGATATCCCAGCTCTCGTGACTTTAATTTTACCGAGAGGCTCTTCGAACAATTTAAAGCTAATTTTCTCTCAATGAATATGTCGAGACGTCGATAGTTTCTCAGATACAAGCGATTGAAGAAGTGGATAACAAGAATATTTTCGAGCAAAATTATTTTCTCTGACTAATTTCACGGGGATTTTAATTTAACGGAATTTTTAATTTGAAATTTAATACAAAGATATATTGAAGATTGAAAATTTAGCATAAATAATGATCTCCCTCGACATTTATGCGATTTACGCAAAGGAAAAGTTAAATTGCTCGGAGAACCTTTCATGGTAAAATTAAAGTCGTGAGACTAGGACAACCTATATATATATATATATTACTAGCACTTATATATTATGTTATTTATACGTTATCTGTTATTTCTATATTATTTATTTATATATTATGTTCTCTGTATCGTTTCAATACCTGCGCGGCGGTGAAGTCTATCTTGTCGATGTGCTCGCAGTCCAGCACGACGTTCGTGAAGGGTTTGGGATTTTTCAAGGAGCTCTGATACTTCTTCAACAACACTTCCGTCAGGTACATTCTCAAGTAGTCCACCGCCGGGAACAGAAGTCCGGCGCTAGGACGTACCAGGACGTAGTTCGCTGTCGCAGTCTGCGGAGAGAAAATCCTTGATACTTCGCTGTAGCTTTTCGTACACAATTTCGAGTACACTTTCGCACCCCTTACGTTTCTGTATTCGATATATATTGCCGGTCGTGCATTGAGGTATATCAGTATAGCGAGATCGATCATCGCACCTATCACTATTCCCAGTTCGACACCAGCGAACAGGCATGCGAGGAATGTGGCGAACGCCGGAATTAGATCACGTTCTACGCAGAGGAGAGATGACAAAGTTATGACAGAAAGGACGAAACGGCTCGTATTAGAGAAATCCAATTTTACTGGCGTAGGTGGTAGAACATGCGGGAATTGTTGACAGCCAATCTGTTAATTGGGCCAAAAGGCGTGAACATTCAAGCATAGATTATTCTTTATTATATAATGAATAAAAATAAATATAAAATATATTTTTTTATTATGATATATACCGCGTATCCTAGATCACACTTCGTAAAAACGTAGAACGGGTTGAGGTGAAAAAAGTCCTCTACTATTTTGCAACACACATTTCGAGATATTAATTATTGAAAGTGGCCGTGTATAGAAACTTCTTTAGTTAATAACTAAAAAATTTGCTTTTGTTCATCTCTATCTCACCCTTAGAAAGTTTGTCCACGTTAGGCTGGGACACCCTGTATATAAATTATATACAGAAAGATGTATATAATAAAGGACATCTGTCTTTTGACTAATATTAGTATTGACACAATTAAAAAGAAGGGAAAAAAAATAGCATTTTATCAATCTATATTGTACAAATTAATATGATATTCTTAACAAGCGCTCTTTAATCATTTGCGATTACGATAGCCAATTAATTGAGAGCTACTCACTATTGCACTTCCAGAGCGGAATTACCATACCGACCTCCACCATGAATATCACCGCGCTGATTATGACGGAGCTGAGCGTCGCCTTCGGGATGTAATAAAAATACGGGGTCAGTAAACTTAGCGCGAGTACGACTAGAGCACCTGAAATTGCACGTTTGCCGCACACTTGTTAATATATAATAATACATCGTAAATTACACAAGATGACGTCGCATGTATTCGTTGCGAGTGAAAACCCGCGCTTCGCCCGAGATTCTCACCTGTGTACACGCCGCCGAAGGGAGTCCGCACACCGGAAGCGTTGTTCACCGCGCTCCTGGAGAAGGAGCCGGTGACGGGCATTGAGTGGAAGAACGAGCCCACTACGTTACAGAGGCCGAGGGTCAGCATCTCCTGCGTGGCGTCCAAGGGCATGCCTCGCGCTACGAGCGACGAAGGTCATTCACAGAGTGAGATTTTATTCCAGGTTTGGGAAAATTACTTTTGAAAAGTAACTCGTAGCGTTACCCGTTACTGTTATCCTTACTCATGAATTAACGAGTCGTTACAATTTCCGTTACTTTTCCTCCGCGTTTTGAAGACTTTTTGGGATTCGCCCGTTTCATACATGTGTTGACGTGGGCAAAATAACAATGAAAATAACGATTATATTACCGTTATCCGAAAAATGTAACTGCGTTATCGTTACTATAATTTTCAAATTTGGAAAAAAATCGGTTTTCCCAATTTTTCTGCGGATTTAGTTTTAGTTTCTTATCTTTTCTACGAAAAAAAAAATTAAATGTGGCAGGTTCTATGCAAATCATACGTGTGAATTTTTCTACATGAATTTCTGTACCTTTGGAATGAAAACCGAAGAAATCCGCGGAAAAATGGAGAATAAAACGTTTTTCCCGAAATTTTAAACCGACGGAATTGTTTTTTCCGTATGCGAGTAACGGACACGAAGAGTATACAGATCGGAAACTTGTCGTACAAAAGGCTTTCGCGATGGCAACGTTCCCGATGATCGAGATCAGCGGCACCACCAAGATGCCGGTCTTCAAGTTCTTGGCCATGTCGATGAAGTTCTCGGTCTGATTGCCAGTCGTCCGCCAGAACGGAGGTGGCTCGACGCTCGGAAGGCCGGCGTCGATGTGGCCCGTAAGAATGAACGGCGCACCGCCGTGCGTCTCGAAGATGTAGGACGCGACCGCGCAGAGGATGACCACGAGCGCGTTCCTGGCCGTGCCGATCATCCAGAGAAACCTCTTCAGCTTGACACCGGCGACTCTTTTATCTTTCAGATGCTGGGAACAAAAAGGCGGTGTAAGCGCGCTGTGTGATCGTCACGGGTGAAAAGGAAGAAAAGAAGATAAAGAAAAATGGTCGAACGGAAAAAAATCGCAGTTCCTGCGAATGAATATAATGAATAGAAACCAGACGGAAAAACTCGGTGGCAAGAAATAATATTTCTATTACAACGAGACTATTTTAAACTAAGAACTATTATTACAATGAGACTATTTTAAGCTAAGAACTATTATAAACTAAGAACATTTTGTATGAACGTTCGACTGCGTTAAAGCGTCAGTCGAGAAAATTGACAGCATTTGGCTGAATACACGGAACAAAATTAGTATATAGTGGATATGTAGATGTAAGAACGATATTTTTAAACTGATACAAATTTTCGTTTGAAGATATCGTTTTTTCTATATCCAATATTTTTCCCCTCATTTCATGAAAATTATTCATGAATAACAAGAATATGAATATGAATAACAAGAATATGGTACTTTTACTGAAACTATATATAGAGAATTTCTTCATGAGTAAACAAGTTTTATCTTCACACAAGATTACATCTTTTTGCCTTTATATAAGAGTATGAGTCTTGAATTAACACTAATTTTTTTCTATGTAGAAACCTCCTACAGAAATCTTCCTATTCCTACCAACCAAGTTTTCATCTGGTCTCCAGGCAACGGAAAATTCAGCTACACCGGCAGAATTGTTTCTCCCGTGCGTATGATACCTTGAGAAGCAACAGAATCAGAATACAACAACAAGACAAGATCAAATCCGGTATTCTGGTGTCGGTGATGTTGCTGGCCAGTTCGCGCCATATGTCGACGAAGCTCTCGCCGTGGATGCTCAAGCCCAGCAGGCTCTTGATCTGGCTGCAGGCGATGATGAGACTCGCGGCCGACGTGAACCCGGACACCACCGGTACCGACACGAACTCCACGAGGAATCCCAAGCGCAGGATACCAAGCAAGATCGTCACGCATCCCGACAAGAAGCACAGCAAGGCCGCGTACTCGGGAATTCCCCTGGTAGCAAATCGTTACCGAAGTACAGCGAGTCTATCAAACGCCGGGATTCAATTATAGCCTGGCTAAATGTCACTCATTATTCCCGGCACGTTATGTCACGCATTCCTGCTGATTAAACTGGTTTTTCCCCATCGTGCGAAAAGTATTACTTAACAATTCGGTCGCGCCACACCGAGCGATCCCGCACATTCTCCCGTAGCGACCGGATAGAACCTCCAACGAGAAAGGAACATTGTTACGTCAATCACGCCAGTAATGGTGTCTTCAATGTGAGTCGGACCTACCTATTGTGGCGGCTGATTAAATACAACTCCCGGGCAACGATACACTACGACCCACATTCATTTTATCATTCGTCCGCGTTTAGTGGCCGGTGTGCCGAGAGATGTCAAATTACAATTAGGCAGCGCTTTTGAAAATTCAACGGCGATGAAAGAGCCGTCGCCCCGCTCAAGGATAAGCAACGATAATCGCCATGAGCGTGATCGATCGTAATCGTAATCGTCGTAAAAAAGCGAGCTCATAACGGTTAACTGTTAGCTCAGACCGCTGTTCTCACAAAGAGATTTTATGTTCATATCTCGCGTATGTTCGGCAAAGATATTCACCTGCGTGTTTGGCGGTTTGTGTACCGAAGGAAATTTCAAATGTACAGTCGAGAGATGTTTTTGCAAATTTGACGGGAACGGAAGAGTTCACGTCTAATAAGGGTGGTTTTCGACAAACTCTGATTATGCTAATCGACGATTTAAAATAGCCGTCAGTCAAGTGTTTGTACTAAAAGGAAAAAAGTGCTACGTTCAAGAAAATATTTGTGAAGGAGTGTTGGGGTAATTATTTTACTTGGATTACGTAAATTTTTATGTCCCAGACCAACAGGGACAATCTTCGTGATGGCGTAGAACGGATTGAGGTGAACAAGAAAATTTCCTATCATTTTGCAAACAACATGTAAAATTTCGAGTTATGGACTATTGAAAATGACCCATAAAAAAAGTGCTACAATCAAGTAATGTTTACTTGATCCAAGTAAAATAATTACTCCAATATTCCTTAGTAAATATTTCCTTGAATTGGTGCCGGTAATTCTTAAACGACGACGATTTGGATAAATCGTTCCGTCGTGTTACCGTTTTCACGAGAAGGTCGCACGTCTGTACCTCGCGTACGTCCATGTCAGCAAAGATATGAGCGCGGTCGGGCCGATGTTGACCTCCCGACACGTCCCGAAGACAATGTAGACGAAACTTCCGGCGAACGCGCTGTACAGTCCATACTGCGGGTCCAAGCCCGCCAATCCGGCGTAAGCGATCGCCTAGAAAAAATATCGCGTCTTTAACAGCGAGCGATTGTGCGTGCTTGTGCGTGTCTGTCGCTTAGATTTGAAAGTACTTGAGGTATCAAGGTCAGTCCCACAGTGAGACCCGCAACGAGGTCACCCAATGCGTCTTCCACTTTGTAACGCGGCAACCATTTCAGAATAGGCACCCTGTTCTTGACGGCCCTTCGGACGAAAATATTTCCGGTCATTGTTATCGATCCTTATCTTCTAAAATCCCCCCAATCTCGCGGGAAGCAATGTCGATCGGGAAGATCGATCAGAACTCTCTGAGGTCTCTCATCGGTCAGTTGATTCGGGGCGATTCGAGCTCCTAAATCGCGCCCTTACATCGCGACGCCGTCGCGTGTCCTCCTTTTACAGAAGCAGCGCACGGGAATCTGCAATTTCGACACCAACCGAGATATGTTATTTCGAACACGAGCGAGCATCCGGCGGATAAAGACAAATATTGACTCTAACGATCGCGGTTATCTGCCGATGAGTAAGAGAGCCACGTAATCGCGGCGTTCGCCTTCTAATCGCCTGACTGAATGTCTCAATCACGCTTCGGTCTGACAATTAGTGTTCTGAAATTTCCCCTAGGGGGAAAAGAAAAATTGGAAAAATCGTCGTTTTGGGAAAAATACAATATTTCTCTACGAAACACGCAGACGTGTCCTCCTCAAGTATCCTGCACGGGCAGAATTCACCATAATTACGGGACGACACGCGATGCACTCTTGGCAGCGACACTATGCAACCTCCGCGAAATGCCAAGCGTCTCTCTCACTCTTTCTTTCTCTCTCCAGTCTCGATATATATATCTCTTTTCCTCTGGTTTCAATTATTAAAAAAAAAAGTTGAAAAATTAACACCGCACCGTTTCCCACCGTTTAAAAGAACCGAGGCGAGCTGTGATCGTCCACGGCCGAGCGAACGGACGGGCGAGCGAGCGCGACGACGACGAGAGGCTCACGGCAACGGTCTCAAGGAAACGGAAAATTCGGTCCGTCGGCGCGATATAATATGCATCATGACTCCTCTACCTGTTCGCCGCACCGATCACTTATACAACTGTGCCGCACGTGCACACCTCGTTTCCTCATAACGATCCACACGCGTTCGTTCGCACAGCGCGAGTTCGCGCGTTAACGCATGCGTTACTCGTTGCTCATGTGACATCGTCGGCGCGAGCACGGGATCGCCGGCAATTTGTCGTCCGTCGTAATAAATCCGGGGCGCCGGGAAGTAACGAGGTGAACGCGAGAGGAGAGGCTGCTCTTCGGAGACTCTCCGCTCTGTTCTCACCGGGCGGCTGGTGTAACTCGCACGCTCGGGATCTTCGCCGCCAAGTCCTTTGACCCGAATGAAAAACAACCTCTTCCGATCAGATACATGCGTAACGAGCGTTATTCCGCGCGTCATGAGCGCGTTATTCGCGCGTTATTCAGCCGAGATGACGGCTCGGCACGACCGTTGACACCCTGCCCCCCTTTCCTTGCCGGAGGACCGACGACTTTCGCGATTCAGCCGGCGATCGAGCGCATCGATATCTTTTCTTTCAGCCAAAGCGATACGCGTACCTTTTCGACTAAGGTAATCGACTAAAGTAATCGCGCGTATCCTAGTCCGCACGCTAGTCGCATAATGAGTAATTTGTCCGAATTGTCGTAATGGTGCTTCGAGTTACGTACGTTTTTTTTGTTTCTTTTCTTCCGGCGTTGGAACACGAACAATGATATAATTGCACTGCAAAATCGTAACGACGGTTATGCGGTAATGAGTGGCGACGCGAGTATCTGTCGGTGAGTATCCGTAACGTCAGTTTTTATCCTGCCGGAGGAGCCTTGAAATAATTGGCGACGTGTATGACACCGAGATGTGTGTCTGTGTGTGTGCTGGATGCGTGTATGTATGTGCTGGGACAGATTAAATAATGGATCGTTTCCGTGAAACGATTTTTATCACTCGAATATCGACGAGCGCATTAGCGGCTTGGAAGAGGAGCATGGGGAATCGGGAAGTTGTGTTTGTACCGAGGATGGGGGGGGGGGCACAAAACGCTCCCCCCATATAATTTTCCTTTTTTTTCTCTGTATTCGGCATGTACTACCGATTTTAGTTCAAACTCGCCATTTAAATTCGTGGCGTGTTAGTGGCGCTTTAGGCATGTTACGCACGTAACGACATACGAGGACGATACGTGTACTTGAACCGATGCAGCATATTAAAATTTTTTTTTCAAATAGATGCAAATCAGAGTAGAGGTCACCTCTTCGCTCACTTTTCACACGGGGAAAAGTGATTGTATATATGATTACATAAAATTATACATGAATTTGGCCCATATATGTGGTTACATATGATATGTTATATATGATCATATATGTCCATGTGGAAAAAATGTTATATCATTTAATTAAATGCCGACATCATGTGCTGTCAGAAGCACAAGTAGCCGGAAGCATTTGCTTCGATTGCGTTTAATTTGTAAACAGCAGTATTTTTTCGTTGTGAACATGTATGATTATATATAGTCATGTATGGGCAAATTTCACACATGATCTTTTTTCTCTCGTTGGATATCTGATGGGAAAACCCAATCTTTTCTTTAAACTTGCGTCAGATAACGTTTATCTCGAATCTGATTTTGCTGGTAATCCGTCAATTTCGTCGCGCTTATCATCGGTTTGCCATTTTTTACCGTCGTTAGATTTTTACTATAGCAGCGTTTAATATATCCAACGCAAATTGTTTGTCACTGATATTAAAGATCTATATGAAAAATTAACTCGGAGCAACCGATATTGGATCACGATGATATGTGAACGGTAACGGTTAGAACAATTAACGTTACGTTTTGACGTTACGTCACGTGAACTTATCGGACTTACATAAGAAGATAAAAGCATATATATACACGCGCACCCGGATAATAACATCTGACGCTCGTCGATGTTAAAAATATATGCTTAACGATGCATTGTAATTTACCGCGTCGATTTGACGGCAGGTTTCCACCGAGTACAGCACTACGGTCGATTTGTTAATTTCGACGTCAGAATTCAAATTTAAAAGTTACAGTTCATTGCGCGTGAATAAGTGGCATTCTGCGAGTCGAGCGAATAACGAACCGATTCACCGTACTTTACAAGCGTGACGTTACAGGCAAGTCGAATAATACTCGTATGCCTGATGACGTAGCTTTTCGTTAACGTAGACGATATCGCTGCCATTGGAGAATAATTCATTGCATAACATGCTTTCTTCACGGGGGGGGGGGGGNACCTCTTACTTCTAGTAGGTAAACGAGGAAACAGGAATCTTAGCGAAAAGGAGAAGAGGTGGCGATAGCTTCCTGTTGGTGGCGTAAGCGAGCGAATAACGTAGGTTGCCAACTGCCCGATTGAGCACATTCCAATCATTCCAAGTCTCCGTTAATTATTATTGTTTTTTCATGTTAAAACCCACATGAGTATATATAACTGAGCCACTCACAGGACCATTTACATTATTATTTTACAATATAGTTTTAAAAGAAATTAATTAACAATGAGAAAGTTTGGTATCGCAAAGGTAACCAGAACAGTTTTGCAAGATATCCAATTTCATGCTTTGTAATCAATCTGCCATTAGTTTTTTTTTAATATATTTTAAAAGGTTTTTCCCGTAAATAAAGACTATTATTATTATTATTTTCATAGAGTCAGAAGAAAAGAAAATACACTCGTCAAATTATAACAGTAAATCGGTGGATTTAATCTTTTTAAATTGTCTAAAAATTCCAGCGGTTTGAAGGAAGCGCGAAGCCAGACGAAATTATTAATTATTCTTCGTTAATTATTACTTTCTTCTCCGTTATTTCCGACGAACGATTGGTGCCGGAACGTGACAAACGCAAAGGGACGAGGGGCAGACCCATAGTTCGACCATTGCTAACAGCTGCCGTATCCGCCGATTGTTAACGGCGGAAGTAACGTTTTATTTTATGTAATTGACTGCGCCGTGCCCTTCCAGCCGAGAAATTACGTAAAATCGTCGCTGCACGGAGCGTAAAAGATATAGAGAAGATATGGAGAAAAAAGAGAATCACGGAAAGAGGCTAAAAATATTCTGACGATGAATCAGAGCTTTTTCGCTAAAACAGTGCTCATTATCGCTTCTTTTCTCTCGACGTTAGTCCGGCTCGCTTCCGCTCTGAAATATCTACAAGAACGAGCGGGCTGGCGTCTTGTGCGATTTCTCACTTAATTGTACTTCGAGTCAATTAGCGACGCAGCGTAATATGATTAACGTCGGCGACGGGCGGCGGTTACACTTTGCACTTGCTTCCAATTTGAATCCTGCGAGATGCTCGAAAGTTTAATTTAAATCGTGCGATACTCGAGAGAATACTCTTCGCTTCACCGCTTCTCTCCTCTCGTTTGTTCTTCATTCTCCTTCTCTCTTCTTCCTCGATAAATCCGTACATCTATACATATTCCGTAATTTATATCTACACGCATACACTCGCATCCAGGTGATTCATAAATAGTAATGGAACGATCCCGAGGTGTACGTTCCGTGCGTGCGATCCTAAGTAACGCGCGTATCGATACCATAAGTCATCGGCGTAATCGTTTAAAGGCGCTTAAACCGCATCGATTATCGCATCGCGTTGCCTTCGGATATGCATTATTCACGAGCGCTCCGATAGCATCTCGCTCGATATTACGACACCTCCTGCGCCTCCTTTTGCACGAGCGCTTCTCTGGTACGTCCGACGACAACGATTGCATTCACCTCGCGCGGCGACACGTTTCCCGGGCAGATTATCGGGTTTGGCCGCGATGCGACGTCGTTTCACAGCTAATTATTCGTTAGTTCGGCTAACGAATCAGCAACACGATATCCTCTCGTTATACACGCAAGGTCACGAGGAGGAGGAGGAGGAAGAAGAAGAGGAACAAGAAAACTGCATCCACCGGTCGCGCGTCATTGCGCCGGAATTTCGGCAGTAAATATTCGTAACGGAACACCGGCTCCTTAAGAGCGGCCGCTCGCGCCGCTTATGAAAAAAAAAGGACAAGAGAGAGAAAAAGAGAGAGAGATAGACAGGGAAAGAGAGAGAGAGAGAGAGAGAGGAGAGTTTTATCAGGATACCGAGACCATCAACCCGGATCTCCGCGCCTCCTCCGACTTCCCGCTTCTCCTGGCGATACGAGAGAGACCCGTTCTGAATTCACCCGGGGAGTTCTTCACCCTCTCGGCCTCACCGGCCGCTTATCCATCATCCCGTACCTTCATGGCTCACGGTGGTCATTTCTTCCTCTCATACCGGCGAGCTTCCTGGCTCTCGGGAAGTCTCAATTCGAGATATACGTTCCGCCTTCCATTTTCAAGAACGTTTCGCTACACACTATGAGCGTATGGGCAAGGGGAGAGGGGCTGTTCTGTAATTCCCCTCGCGACATTGATTTAGTAAGTTAGATGGTTATTGTCAAACTCCTCTCGGCGGCATAAATGACACGTGCGCATAAATCCATTGTATACAACTGCTGGACGGTTATTAAATTTGCATAAGAAAAGGATCGAGGCGTTACGCTCTGTCGCTGTGTTATCGGCTGGAGTATTAGTATTTATAGAGAAATAGCTGTAGAAAATAAGAATGCTAGAGAAAATAATGTGTCTAGCGATACTAATTGGTCTCTCCTCGGCATATCAATGACGATTTTAACTCTCCGTTAATTGTTTGTTTTTTGTGTACTTTAGTGCATGGTCTATTAGCCAAGTGCTAGTAAAAGAATTGTTTCAAGAGGCAGAATATTATTATTATTATTATTATTATATTTTCTATATACTAAAAGAAATACTTCCTGTTGATAAATGGATAATAATAATAATAATAATAATTGGATTTCAAGCGGCGGTAACGTATCACGTGTCACGTACTCATCTCCCCAGAAGTTCACGAGTTCTCTATCGGATAACGACCCCGCTGATAACCGCGACTAAATTCCGCGGCCGATCCCACATAAGCCGCTGTATCTGTTTTAAACGATCATGTCCATCGATTTTGGAAGTCGGAAGCGGCAGGCACCGAGCGGCATAGGATCAAGTTCAAGATCGGAGATCTCGACGCGAAGGTTGTTAGGAAGAGGCCGCGGGGAATTCCTTCACGGTGAGTGACTCCTCTGGGCCAAGGACTCCGGCCTACGCTCTTTCGTCGCTCTCGCGGACGTTACGCGAACGTTTCACGATACGTAAAGGAGTGTACTCCTGCACGCACGCAAATAATCCCCCTCCCCCGTCGTTGCGTCGCCCGCAAATTACGACGGCGGCGTTTCATCGTAGATTTTATTAGCCGCGCGGAATTTCCCGCCGCGCGAGACGCTTCCTCGAAAAACGAAACGCTCGATAATATCCGATGTCGAATATTTAGCCCGACCTTCAGGCCGTAAATTAAGGTTCCGTTAGGGTATAAAGTATAAGATTCTGTTATTTGCAAGGGGAGTAGGCGCCGCGTCGCATCGACTAATCCGCGTGTAGGAAGAAATCTTTTCCAGAGAGACCAGCGGGATTCTGTGCGAATCGGTCTGCACGAGCCGATGTGGTCAGAAGTGGTCGAACTCTCTCAACGGTTAACTGTGCCTCGATCGTAAAGTCGCCTACATGGCCGAAACCAGATTCGAGGACCATATGAGTTTCCTTATTACCGCCATGGGCCGGTACGGCGTCGTCCACGGACGGGCATCGCTCGCGGCGCGTAAACGCGCGCGTATAAATGACACATCGCTAGGGAAATATACGCGGAGAAATTCTAAAAGTGCGGTGTATTTCGCCGAAGGCACGTTCGATCGCGTGCAATGTACGGTTATCTTCCTTTTCCTCCCTTCCCCGTTGAAGAAAAAAAAAATTATTTACGCAACAAGATGATAATTTACAACTCGTAGTTAGGAGAGATACAAGTGCCATCGAGCGCACGAATCGGGAAAAATGCAAACAGAAGTTGATAAATTGATAATTTACCTTATCTTTCCCTGGATCGTCGCCATTTGAAGCGTTCTGCTTGCTGCTTCCTTAAAACTGCAAGATCTCCCGAGTCATCCGGGCTCGTGGAAACTACACCTCGTCCTGCGAACGTGGAAAGTATTAGGTGTAAACTTCTTAAGTATTAATTTTCTATTTCGACGAACAATATTGTAAGTGAGTAAAAAATTAATATAATAAGATAATTAATAATTCATAATTAATAACCTCTGGATTTTCTGTGTGGCCGCAGGCGACACAGTTCTCAACGGAGAACGGTGCCTCCACCGCCTTCGAAGGAATTTCGAAGAACATCACGTTTCCTGGCGAGAAAACCCGAAAAGCAGGTCCCGTATTCGCGGTTAATTTGCACACCGCCCTGTATTTGTTTATCGACAAGCCGGCGCAGATATCACACCGATGTGTACCGTTAAGGACACCGTGAGGCCGCTCCACCGAGCAGTATCACATCGCGGGGAGTTCGCGCGGCCGGAATATGAAATGAAAAAGATTCGCTGCAAATACGTATTTTCTGGGGTCGAGAAGTTCCGAAATCTCAAATTTCCGCGATTCGTTTGCTCATTGAAGAAGTTGACGCATGCTCGTTCGTTCGTTCATTTGCTTGCCCGGCCGCTCGCGTTCGTTCGACCACAAAAGCAAACGTAAACACAAACGCGTTTCAGCAGCGCGAAACGATCAACAATACATGCTAATGTCTTCTTCCGCGAAGAAGGAGCGTCCTTTTGCAAATGTGCCGTTACACTTTGTCCGTCACTCTTAAGAAGCGTCCTCGGTGGACGAGGCCTGGCCAAAATAGCTGCAACGTCACCGAATAAATTTGGACGGTAACAGTAGTCGAAGGAACACGCATTCTCGCGTATAAGCTCGATTACACGCTTGTGGTTAAGAAGGCCACCGCGGACCACCCGCTCCTCACATTACAATGTTATTACATCACAACGTATTCACAGTTAAGGCGGTCCCACGCGACACGGCGAATATACGCCGGCGTTGGCCGATGCGATATCCGCCGTAAATTGTTACAAACAATTTCCGAGAAGTGATTTTAATTTTTTTCATTATATGATATTGGGTCTAATATTGGGTCAACATTTGGTAATCATTATATTTGCCAATCTTGACCTGGATTTTCTTAATTAAAAAAAGAATTCTGAAATTCTTGCAATTTTTTTTTATAATTTTCTGATATCAGTTCAACATTCATGTTCATTGTATTTATCAAGGTTGGCTTACATTTTCTTCATTATTTTTTTAAGATAAATATATGGTTTAAAAAATCGCTTTTCTCCATTTTTCTCCGAAAAGAGACCGAAAAAATCCGCGAGAAAATTGAAAAAAGAGTTTTTCCGAATCTTTAAAACTATAAAAAATTCCTGAAATTTTTATAATTTATTTTATATTTGCCTAATGTTCATTCAGCTTTCACGGTCATCGTATTCGTCAACGTTGGCCTACATCTTCCATGTCGTGCGGCAAAGTCGGCTTTGCGACGCGCTGAGAGAAGCGCGTGTCCGTATTCGAGAACTTGCTGAAGATCGTGTTCCGATCTTCCCGTTGACAGCTCAAGTGCTCGTAGCCCGTTATATTAATCAGATGTATCGCAACAATTATGTTTATATGTCCGTAACGTTATTTTTCGCGACGAAAAAGCCGCGGTATCTGGCTATTTCTCACGGACGCGCCGTTTGAAGGACCTGAAGAGAGGATAAACAAGAAGAAGGAGGCCGAAATCCAGGATACGTATACAAATCGTTCGATTGATCCCGATTTGATCCGTTGATTCTTCAAACGTTAACTTAGTACAGCTGGATGCGGAAGGAGGCCTTAAGTGAATCGTAAAAACGCAAGGGAATTCCTTAACGAAAACAATGCGCCGCAGTACTTCGCCTCGGGCGAGGATTTCAGAATGCCTCTTTGCGAAAAAAGGAGGGTCGAACTCGTGATCGTAAAACAAAAGATTGCAGGTTGCGCGTCGCGATAAATTCGCCGGGATTGTATACATTATAAACAAAATGTGCAATCGGTTCTTTCATAGATCAGCCCGCGTAACGGGCCGCTTGCTTATTCCCTTAACGATCGAGCGGAGGTCTCCGTCCACCGCGGCTCATCCTAACGTATTGCCACATAGGATAGAGATAAAGATTGCCAAGGGCCATAAATGTCGGTTACTCCCGCGAGAAAATAATAATTCGGACCGTTAGGAGCGAGAGGGAAGGACTCGCGTCGCGTCGTATCTGTCCGCTCGAGGTGACGCGCTGGTAAGACGCGAGTGCGACCGGCAGAATTTTATAGACCGTTAATGATAGCCGGCACGAGGCAGTGATTCAGTCGTCCTTGGTTGCCGATGGATCGAAGGAACTGCCGTATGTACAACAACAACGTATCGCAAGTCGGACAAAGGACTCAGGGAGCCGCGCGAGGATGATCCCGAGGAGGAGATCCGTGACGAGGAAGACGAAGAAGAAGAAGAAGAGCAAGAAGAAGATTAAAGCGCGAGTTGGCGCTCGTTCCGCGGTTATCGGTCCCAGCTATGATCGTTAGCTCGGAAGAAACACCTGCGAGGGCGAAGCGGCCGTAAACGTCGAGAAGTGACGAGAGAGGACGTCGATAATTCCTTACGACACGAGATGATACGTCTCGAGCGACGGCGGAGCTCGCGACAGCGCGCCGACGAGCTTTATCGGATACACGACAGTTACTTCACCGCACTTTACCATGCGTTAAAGTCTCTGCACAATACCAGGCAACGGGCAATAGGAACAGAGAGAGATCGTCTAGATCGCGGGTGTTACTTTCAGGGTTGATGCAGTCTTGTTCCTTAGATATAGTAATATCGAGAATTTCCAATCAGGCGCGATTACGTCGAAATATTCATGTATGTTATTATTTCCATAAATATTAATTATTCAATGAATTGGCAGCGATGCTCCGGAGGAGCAAGCAAGGTGCGCAAATATTCAGAAATGATGCGCCTGATTGGAAATTTTCGATGTCTTTACCTACCTAGGGAACGGGACTACATTAATACGAAGTCTTCTGTACGGTACGTTCACTCCGGACACGGACTTCGCAATATACGCGATTCACGCCGACACAAGCGCGGCGTCGCTTAAAATATTCAGATTGGAATTAAGGATAGACGAGTAGCAACAGCTAGCAACGTATCAATATCCGATTCCATCAGGCCAGCGGGCAAAAATGCTGGGAATGCCGAATGAATCTTTCAAGCAGGACGAGCCTCGCTGTGCGCGGAATAAATGAGCGACCGGAGGCGAGCAGTGTCATCCAGCGCTGGAATCGATCAGTGACACTTTTACGGTTGATTCCGCGACCGCTAGAATATCGACGACGACCAGCTCGTCGCCTTGCGAGTGGGTGAGGGGTGGGATTTTTTTTCTCGATGCCAATACCCGTTACAGGTACGAGACTCTCTTATCTAAATTTTCCAACGGTACCCGAGCGGGAAAACGGTCGCCTCTCACTATTTACCGCGGTGACAGCCGTTATCGGCGGCGCAGAAAATCGCAGGACGGCGGTGTAAATCCCGGCGAATAAAAGTGCAAGGTGCGTCTACGCCAAGCGTTAGAAGCGAAATCCGCGGATCACGTTGACTTTCGATGGCGAAAACACGTTGAAGGCACATTCCCCATGCGAAGAAGAAAATACTATCTTTATGAGATCAATCAGTTTCTCGGATTCGTTGATCGATATCGTTCCAGACAAAATCCGCGGATTACGTCGATCTTCGATGGCGACGTTGAAGACACGTTTTCCTCCTGAAGAAGGTACGACCTTCCCGAAATCAATCGGTCTCCCAAGGTTGATCGATATCGTGTTAAATGCAGCGGTAAACCGATCACGGAGACGCACGCGACACCTTAACCGACAGGCATGAATTATACTTTCACCACCGGCTATATGCGCAGTGTGGTCTCCTCGAAAATACATGGCCGATCAGCGGCCCGTGTTCCTTAAGTATTATACTCTTCGCCTCGCGATTTGCATATCGCGTCGAGTCATTAAGACGGCAAATTAGTGTATCTCGCCGAGAGATTAGCGGCGGAGTCACCGCGTCTCTCTCAAGATTTCAATCGTCGACGACCGAGTTCGCTCGATCGTCGAAGATTCGAGCCATCCTTTATCCATTTGATTTTTCGCGCTAACGAATCTCAGCGATCGAATCGATCTGTCGGTCCAGCGTGTATCTTTTCAAACGCGATGCAAAACAGGCATGTGTTAATTAATGATAAATATCGCCAATCAACGATTCCCGCTTTCTGATCGCTTCCGAGAACTCGTCGGGCTCGTCAAGATTAGAGCGACGCGTTTTTACCCTTTCTCTTGCTCTTGCACCTTTTTTCCACACCGTGGTAATAAATAATCGTCGCCCTAATGAATTCGCGCGGCCCATAACTACCAGTCTGGCTTGCCAACCGAAGGGTGGCGGGTCTCTCCCCGATTTTTTCGCGGAATACCGAAAGAGATACCTTCGTATCGCATGCATCGGTGATGCGTTATGGTTACACGTGGTCGGGAGGAAGGAGAGGGCAACGTTTCGGTCCGGTAAAAACCGAGCCGGCGGGGGGAATCAACACCGAAAATTTTCGTGCGTTCGTTTTTCCGTTCTCTTTTTCTTCTCTGCCGAGCGAAGCTCGCCCCGGAGGCGCGGTTTTCTCGACACCGACACGACGGTTAATTACCCTTCGCGTTGTGCGCCTATACTATGCGCGAGGGAACCTGAATTACGGGGTCTCTCGGAACGCAAAAAAGCCGGAGTGCGTCGGTGTGCAAAGCGGAGGAAGGGAGAAAGGGGAGGGGGCGAGAGTGAGAAGAGGAGAAGCGCTCGTGCGAAGGGACGCTCAGTTATTTATAAATCACGCTAAGATATCGCAGCCTTCCGAGAGCACGGATGCTCTCCGCTGCGTTCCTTGCGTCGCTCCTCCGTCTCATCGCGTGATATCGACGATGATAACGAAAAAGGGAGGATTGCGAACGAAAAAAAAGAAACGAAACGAAAGGGGCCGATCTTTACACGACTGCGACTCTTCGCGTCGCGCTTCGTCGCCGACGACGATGACGCGCCTCTTTCATCACTTTCTCGCGTGTTGCTGCTTATGTTTCACTTAGACCTTACATCCTCATTGCACGCATCGCACGCATTCGACGGAGATGACGGCGCAGAGCGGATCGAATACGACAGATAATCGTCAGATCGAATCTAGATCCGCTAAATGGAGGAAAGATGGAGAATTCTTCGTCGGTCGAGAGAAACCCAGTCGCACTTTTTGTCGCTCGAACGTCATCGTTTTTGCCGGACATCTCATTTCCAGGTTGCTAACAACTTGCTTCTTTCGATCCGCGATATGACACGCAGATACGAGGAGGGAAAATAAAACTCGAGTTACCGCGAAGACGGATGAATCGGATTTGCGAAATAAAGAACTGGAGCATTAAGGGACGCGGTGTATGCGTGTGCACGCTCACGACTTAATAACAGTATATCATACAGAAATATATATATATATATAAGACGTGCGCACGCGAAAGTACTTGAAATATTAAAGCTGGTTTGAGATCGCCGCGGCTCATAAATCATCACGAGCCCCGCTCTGCCGTACCTGAGTATATTCGCGCGTCGACAGGATATTCCATCTTCTAAGTATGTGCGGTGCGCGTGAGCTCTGAACCCTTTCGGGCCCTCCTAATGACAAACGCCACCGTACCCTCTTGCAAACCACATCGACTGCGAGCTTTACGATCGTCAGGGATCAGCGTGCACCGGCAATTGATCATCATTGAGAAATCGCCGATCAACACGTTACGATTAACGATGGGAACGAGCGATTAAAATTGATTCTTAACTAAGTAAGGACAAACTCGAGAGTCGCGTGAGAGAGCGCATGTACATTATATGTAATTCCAAAGTTTAATCCGTATTTATAGTTAAATTATCTTGGGGGGGGGGAGCTGCTTAAAAATATATCAACTCAGGTACCGTCCAATATTTTACAAATTGATTTTTGACGTCATTTTACGAAGATGCGAACATATATTTATATGAACTACACATTCTCTTTACAGAATGACTTCAAAAAACAACTCCTAAAAAATTAGACGACAAATATTTAAGATACACCCTTTATTTATTAGCCACGACAGTATAAAAATCTACGCTGCCTCTCTGAATTACTTTCGTCCGTGTGCGCGTTGTGTAGCGCGAGCGCGAAAAACACGACGATGAAGAGTCGCCGTCGAGCGGTTTCTATCGGTCGTCTATTAGCCGCTGCGCCCGGAATAAAAGTCGCGATGGCAGGTGAATCGCGCGTGTCCCCCGCGGACGAATAATTCATGGATCGGCGCACGAGACTTCCGCGCTTTATCCCGCGGCTCGTTAATTCAGAATCCCTTCCGTAGAATGGCCGGCTAGTCCTCGTTCCTCGGCTATCCACCGCGAAGAGACTACGTACGTACGTCTGGACAAGGGAGCTACCCGCGATTTTTCCCCGAGACATTTATGGCGAGCGCACCTTGAAGTACGGTCCATTGTACTCCCTTTTCTACATGCGTTTAGTTTGTGCGTAAATACACGCAGAAACTCGCGGTGAGCCGCGCCGCGGCGGACCCGTCGCGCCATTTCAGAAAGATCGCGTACATTTATATTGTATTTTTTTTTACCAACGCACGTGGATACGTAATGATAATAATAGTTTTAACTCGTGCTCTCTAGATGCGTGCGGTGTGCACGTACAGTTCATACGTGCGATCACTTTGAGTGAGACGACACGCAATGGGCGAGGCGAAAGTATGAACTTGTATCTGACCTTAGCCCGAAGTGAACTGACGTTTATAAAGCAATTATAGAATTGTGACCAATTGAGATCAATTAGGCAAGATAAAAATTAGATTTGATGTACGGAGTAGTAGCCTTTTGGAAGAAAGATAAAGAAAGTAACGGATTAATATCGAAATGTCAGGTGAAACAAGCGCGTTCACACAAATATTATTCTCCTTCCTATAAAGGATAGCGCCTCATTCTTTCTTTGTCTTCCTCGCGAAAATGTCGTTAAACATAAAAAATATATTCTGCACGACAGTTGGCAGGAAAAGAAGCATCGGAGGCATCGACTACTTTTAATTTGGAGAGAAACCCGGAGCGTGAACGGCACGGAAAACGATTGTATGGCCCGGAGGGGCCGAAAGATCTACAGAAGCTGCGGCGAGTTCAACGCCTCGGCTTCTCGTTTGCGCCTCGTCGTCCTCGGGAACCCTTGTATGCCTTAGACACGAGATGAATGAGCGAGACACGTCGAAATTTCCACAGGACCCATCGTTACACACGGAGTTTGCGACACGACGATAGATGGACAATCGCTGATGATCATCGCCGAGGTAATCACTGGCTCTGACCTTCGAGCGCGTCATGTGCCGGGAATATCCTCCTCTCATTTTTTTCCTACGCTGACGTCTGTCACGTTTTCACGGCTATTTCTTATAATTTTGGCAGCTTCTTCTCCGCGTAGAGTTCGTCGAACCACGCGCGTCGGAGCGCTGACCGTCATCGACGGTCGTCTATAATTTAGCATTAACTCGCATTTTGATAGAGGATATTTACGGTTCGGATTACGATTCGGTGGTGAAAAAAGAGCACATCGGTACACGGAAAAAAATTAGTCTTAAATCAAGAATAGATATTCCCGTATATAAGCAAGAATATCATAATCTTCTTAGAAGAGTTGTAGTCTCGACTTCATTGAACTTATATTGATGCAAGTATTATTTGAACTCAATTCAAGGCGAAACATTTTCTCGCTTATATACGAGAATACCTATTCTTGATTTGAGACTAATTTTTTTCCCATGTAGCCTCGCGATCCGAAACTCTTTATATCGTCCGGATAGATGCCCTAACTATACACGATTTTTTCTCCATATGCGAAACGTCAAAGTAACATAAAAATGTCGAAAGTTTCCGAATTTTCCAGTTACCTAATACGAAAATCCCACCCTCGCCTCTCTCTTTCTCTCTCTCTCTCTCTCTCTCGTCGTAAGATACCCGACGAGTGCGTGAGCTTTCGAGTTCACCGATTCCGCCTCCGGCTCGCGTTTTCATTCATCGTCGCGTCCGGCCGCGTCAGCGTGACTCGCGGCTGCTCTCGCTGATTCACTTTTTTTCTCTCTTCTCTCCCCCCTCTCCCCCTCCGTCGCTCTTTTTCCTTTGCTCCCTTTTATCAGATTCATTACCGCCGATATATAAATAGCGGAACCTGTTCCGCGGGGCCTCCGATGATCGTAGGGCAGGGAAAACCGTATCGGCGCGAAAAAAGGCGCTCGCGCGCACGGAGAGACGCGTATCCAAGGTGCGTATCAAGGCCGACGACCAACAACAGAAGAATCGCGACATAACTCCCGTGTATCTCGTGTATGTTGCGACGTCGACGCCTTTACTTTCCGCCGATACGCGCCCTCGCTTCCTTCGCTTTCGTACCTGTTTTTTCGCGGCATGCCCCTCGGCGCTTTCGTGTCGCCTCGGGCACTGCGTTCAATTCTTCTTTCTATCGATATCGATGTCGTCGCCAGTGAAATAACAAAACCCGCTCCGCTATCCTACTACTCTGCGTAGGAGCGCGGAACGTAACCTGTGCGTAAACGATCAAGATATTATTGCCAACAGTCACCGTGAAGAACGCACTTTACCTGCACGGTACGCGCCGAACGCGCTTATACGACGATAAGCGCTTCCCTTTGCACGCGTCGCGATGAAGCGATGTCGCGAAGAAGGTGTCATTATAATCGAGGAAGGACGAGAGGAGAGGAGAGAACGTTGGTTCGGTAAACGAAGAAAGAATCCCGAGACGTTTCACCCACGCGGCGGAGACGCGTCTCGCGAAGGAGGATAATCGGCGACGATATCGGGACACATATTCCCGGTCGGCGCGAAATACAACGTGTCACTTTAACAAATTCTATGGTTGCGATAATTAGCGCGAACGGAGACGTGAGAGACGGGGATGCGAATCAGCAGAGAATGTCGTCGGAATTCTCCGGTGAGGAGGTGTGAATCCCAGGACGATATATATCAGGGTCCGGTGTAATGTGTAACATCGAGCGTGTGTAACGATCGGGACACGGTTTGTGCCCCCTTCCACACCTGCACGCGCGGCCACGATTCCTTCTCGCGTGCACACACGCACATAGGTGCGCTCCACGCACACCGGCAGGCCAATTGGAGAGCCAAGTCTTGGCCAAGTCTTTATAAGTAGGAGCCATCCGCGTCCTCAGGACTTACTCCCTCTCGGGAACGTGCCACGATCGGCAAGCGATTTTGCAGAATAGTTGCTGAAAAGTCGCTGCAACGTCGTCGTAGTCGCAACGCCGTCGCTGTTCTTTCTCTCTCTTTCTCTCTCTGTCTGTCTCTCTGTCGCGGTCACACGCGAGTTCCGAGGACCAACGGGGGATTCGGCTCGCGGATCAGGAAACGAGCCGTAGAATCGCGAGATGACGGCGAGGATCGCGGACGATTGAAGGGAAACGACGGGGATTCTTCGAGTGCAACGAGATGTGAGTCCATGCATATGTTTCTTTTTTCCTCATCGCGACTCGTGCTTGCGCCGATTAATCGGGCCGCGTTTTCCTTCATTCGCTTACGAAAGCCCAGTGAAAATCAACCGCCCTTACATTTTTAATCAATTCGGAGTTGCGGTCGAGGTGATACTGACGGTGTTGCCGAGAGTGATACGGGAATTACGCTCGGATCACGTTAATAATTTGTTCAATATTAATAATTTTACTCTTGAATAAAATTAATTAATAACATATCCAGCAATAATGTTGTCATCGGACAGTTTAGCTAAATATGTTTAAAGAAACAACATAGCACATGCGAGAAGTGACCAAAGCAATTAATTGCGATTAATAATTAATAAACGAATGAATTACGACGATTCTTTAAGGAAATTACCGTGACGGTACAAACTTGGCATCGCGAAGAACCGACGAAGACGAACGGCTAACTAAATAAGAGAACGACTGTTTAAATAAGAGAAAAAGTGTCTCCCTTTTCCGGAAACGTAAATCTCGTTTACGCGATAATTCTTTTTTCGAGGATTTTTTGCGGGGTCTCAATATAAACTAGTCGAGCAAATATAACTTATCGCCTGCAGCTCTGGCTTTTCGTGGAAATACCGGATGCGGGTATTTCTTCGCCTGCTCTCAAGAGAAGTAGATCGGCGAATCATTAACGAAGGTCTTAAAGGGAAGCGATTAGCATAAATTTCGACGTCCGAGGTACTTGGCCGAAGGTTTAGGCAGCCTCATAAATACACGTGTTGACTGTCCGATTACGATACGCCGGATAACTGAAGTCGGTCCCCGAAAATTCCGCACCGCTAATATAAGCTAATATCGATAATCGAGCCTAATGACGCGTTGAGTTGTCCAAACAGCTTTACATTTTTTTCTCGCGTATCGTGCTAATTTATGCGGCAATGTCGTCTAACGATTTCAATCGTAAAAGGAGGAAATAAAAATCCTATCAAAGAAAGGAAGATAGGGAGAGGTAAAATCTGTTCAGGTGAATTTTCAGTTTGGAATTTCCTGCGAACATTTCTAAGTTAAACGACGAGTAGTGGCATGTTATCGACCCGATAGTATATATTAAAATTTGCAGTAAATAATAATAATATTTATTGGACGCTAATAATCACAGAGTCTAAAAGTATTGAAGAGGCTATGTTAAGAGCGACCAAAAGACTAAAATTAACTTAATAAAAATATCCTTTATTATACAAATAATTAAATGCTTCTCTAATGGATACTCCCTGATGGGCTTGTATTTTAATGTCTCAAAAATTGGTGAAATAAGAAATTATTCACATAACATACGAGGAAACATTTGAAAACTGGAATCCTCTTTACGTTATTCGTACAACAAAAATGTTTAAATAAGTATAAAATCTACATTCATTAATTTATTTTATCGCGTTATTGCCGCTTAAAGCCCCGAAAATTGGACATCCGTCGGCATAAAGCGCTCGTAATCGTTATATGTCTTGACATGGGTCATCGTGTAACTGTTTCACTCGGTCGTAACGTTGGGATTTACAGTACTCACAACGTGTCCGATGTAAACGAGCGTCGTCGCCGAAATATTCCCCGCTTGATCGCGAATTCGCGTCACGGCCCGGGCAGCTGGCTGTATTTGGATCGACATTCCGCGATTCGCATGCTCGGCTCGAGCCGGCCGGCCGGTCGATCGATCGATCGTTTCGTCGCCGCATCGTTCGATCTTGGCATTGAACCGATCAGCCAAGAAGTAGTAGCAGCTTCGCTTGCGGCTGCACGATGCATTATTTACGCCTGTAAGCGCGTAAACGCGCGTGTGCGCGCGCATACTCCTGCGTAACTCTTTGTCCCCCGGCATTGCCTCGTCGCAATCGACGAGAGAGAACTTTCGTAATCTGTAGATGGCCAACGGCCTTAGTCGCGATACCGCCCCCGAAATTAATTTTGGTTTAATGCGCCATCGGAAAACGCCGCACGTGCATCACGCGGCGAGCGACCCATGCGGATTCGATCTTAACGCAACGATGACACGATTGCTCATAACGTCCGTATTAAAATCGAGAATAGTACACGAGGCATCATCAGACCTTGTAATAAATCATGATTCGATTTTAATGTTTTCTTGCAATCGACCGGTACGTACATTGTGAAACTCATTTAGTTGATTCAAATAAAATTCTTGTTTGGATCACTGCAAATCCTTCTGAAGCTGAAGTTCTTCTTCTACACATTTCTTACACGTAGCTTGCTTGTTTTAAATCGTATCATTTAACACAATTGGACGTGTTAACTTAATACATCGTAATTTAACATGTTAGTTTAACAGGATTAGACGTTTTAAATGGCGTGAGCTAAATCGGCAAAATATAAAATATATTTATAAAAATAACTTCAGTCAAATGTGTTTCATTATGAGACGTTTACGCGTGTAGAAATAATACATTTGGATTTACGGTGATATAACCTAACGAATGTTTTGGTTGTGAAAACCAAAATTTAGTTCTCCGAATCAAACCTTTTCCATTTTCATTTCAAAGAACCAAATCTTTGGTTCAGGGGACCAAATTTGGATTCCCACAACCAAAATATTTGTTTCTTCATATCCAAACAGGAATTTTGTTTGAATCGATTAAGCGGGTTTCTCAATATAATTTATTCATTCAGTGACAATGGAGAAAATGGAAAAATCGCGACTCTTACGCGAAGGGAACAATCGTTGCGTCTGCGTGGAAACGCGTGACATGAGATTCGTCGCGGCAAGAAACGCAATTAGCACGCTGCTCACGCAAGCACGCGGCCCTTTTTGCCCATCAACGGCAAAAACGTAGGTCCAGGACGTCTGGCGAGAGATGGTTCCGCCGTTTGCAGCCGCAGCTCGATTTCCGAGACGCAGGTGCGGCGTTTTTGCGTCCTGTGAACGTTCATCTTAAATTTACCACACAATCACGTGCAGAGAGTCAGCGAGCGAGACGTCGATCGTGGTTAACATCGGCGCGACGTAAGAAGCAGTCGGCGCGCGCGTTACTTTGTCGATCGCGCGTCGACGAGAACGTCGAAAAAGGAATCTCACTAGAGACACACGCCGGGCAATAGTTCTCAGAGTAAAAACATATGCAATTACAACACGCGGGCTCATCACCGAGAGAACCCCCCTCCGGCTCTTGCAAGGACTTGACGCGAGGAATGTTTCCATTATTAACGATATTTTAACGAGCGAGCTTTATGGGAGAATGCAGCCTTGAAGCCGACTGAGACATTCCGAGACGGCGGGCAAAAAGCCGCCGGGTAATTTTCGCGTTAAGGGAAAATCGAAAACTGACTCACGTGTCGGCCGAGCGCGCGCTCAATCGCATTTTCCGCTCGGGGGAAAAGAGATATCCGGCGTACGTAGTTGCACCGACGCGCACGGAGAAAACAAATTTTTGGTAGAACAGCGAATGTTTGTCGATATGGTGGCAGCAAAACAAAATTTATTCAGGCAGCAAAAAGTTTGTTTGGACAGCAGAAAGATTTGTTAAGAATATCAATTGCTGTTTGCTAGATATACGGACAATTAATACTCTTAACGAATCTTTTTGCTGTCCAAACCATTATCTGCTGTTTTTGCTGTCTAAACAAATTTTCCCTGCTGTCACTATATCGGCAAACATTTGTTGTTCCAGCAAAATTCGTTTTCTCCATGCGTTTCAATGTCAGAGGCAAGCTTCATCGTTGCCCATCGTTTCCGTCGGCGTTCAACGTTCCACGGAATCACGGAGAGTCTCGCCCAACAATAAAGAGTCGTTGCGAGAGTCACCCGCTAAGGAGTAAAGAATTTCGTTCCATGCGCGCCACGTCGACAGCTCCGCCGGTCCATTAATTGCGTTAAACAAGACCCTTACCGCGCCAATTTCCATTGATTCATCGCGGTCCGCAATTACGCTCTATTTACGTCCGCGCTAATTCGCACCTGCGGCTTTCTCATTTTCTCAGAGATAGCCGCGGCGCGTACCACGCGAAGGCAGCCTTGAACCCTAAGCGCGCTGCTCGTCACTCGGTGACGGGTTTATCGAGGCCTCTGAGCCCAGCTAACTCATAACGCATAAATTTTAATCACTTCTCATTCCGAATACTTCTAGCATTCCGCCTGACAAGTTACGATGGCTCGGCGCTTCATCAGTTTCGACTCTCGGAGGCGAGAATAATCAATGTTTGCAGGGTTGCTTGTAGAATCGAAGAAACCGCCGAGTCCTGTCCGGCAGGCTTAGAGAATTCTGGACTTTACGTGCCCATAAAAGCGACGTGTTTCCGAGCGAGCTTTTATGCGACGCGCAGGGTAGGTCTACGGGACACCCGCGTGATTATAGTGGCAAATAAAAGAAAAACAATGAAGAAAAAAAGAATGGAAGATGAGAGGATGAAGGAAGGACGGCGGAGACGAGAGGGAAGACGCAATTTACAAGTGCCCCTTTAATTGCGATGAGTCGCTACGAAAGAGAGAGAGAGAGAGAGAGAGGCGGAGGAAGACAGGGATGTTGTGAGTCGACGAAGAAATCCACGGTATCATTGACCAGCGACAGCGTCGTAAGCAATTTTATTATTAACGCTACGCACCGTTAATTTCCCCTCGCGACGTTGCTTCATTCGCCCAGCCCAGTCGGGGAAGTTTATATTGCATTTCACACCTGCGACAGGTAGCAGCGAGCGAGCGAAACTTTTTGCGCTCAGGGAGGGAAGGATTCGTAAAACCGACCGTGAAACTCCAGTCTCAGCGCGATGAATGTCTAATCACTCTTCGTGTGTAATCGAAAAGTTTCGGAAAAAAATTCTCCCTTCCTCCTCCGTTTCTCCGCTTGAACTCCACTTCAAGAAGAAGCATTAAATAAATCTTCAACTAATAATCGTTTTTTGTTTGTGCTTTGAGGAGAATGTTCGGTGTTGGAAAATCGAGGGTGAACCCGAGTCGAAATTTTAGTCCTACATTAAGTCTACTTAGTTCTACATTAAACCTTCGACTGAAGAAGACGGAAATATCTTCTCATTTGCAGCATCGAAGGAGCACCAAAAATACTTTTTTGATGCTACAGAAAGAATTTAGACCTCTCGGGGGAAATTTTAAAATCTACATTAAGTCTTCAAGCGGAAATAACTTCCCACGTGTAGCATCAAAGGGAGCACAACGGAGGACCCCTGAAGACTTAATGCGAAATTGAACACACTTGATGTAGAACTGAAATTTGGACTCGCGGAAGTCTTTCCGGCGACGCGCGAACGAGGCGTCGAAAATTCCGCAACGCTATATGTGAGCACACAATGCTCCGAAATGATAA
The DNA here is from genome assembly GCF_001313825.1 of Dinoponera quadriceps. NCBI lineage: Eukaryota > Metazoa > Arthropoda > Insecta > Hymenoptera > Formicidae > Dinoponera > Dinoponera quadriceps. The sequence goes on from NW_014555756.1 coordinate 399,862, forward strand.
TCGCTATGCCGCAATAATCAATGCGGCATTAGATCGCCAGCTGCCTCCGGAGGAATTTGCCTTACGCCTCGCGATTTCATCGAACAATGCAAGGTTGCGTTACGCGCGTTTACCCCGACTAACGAAACGTTCAGAAACAATTCTTCGGCTACTCGGAAGGGAAGCGGAGAGGGAGGAGGAGTTTACGTATTTTTTTGTAACGGTTGTGTGCGTCTGACTGTAATGCAGGGGAACCGGGAGAACGAATTCGAGATTATGAATAAACGTACGAAATGAATTCAATTACCGGGCTCCTCTCCTCCCCCATCTCTCTCTCTCTCTCTATCTCTCTCTTTCTTTTTCTCTTCCTCGTCGCGCGCCGCATTTTTCCAAGAAAGAAATAATTCGCAATCCTCTCCGCGGTAATACAAACGAATGCATTTTTCTTTAACCGGTAATCGGGCAAATTATTTTGTGCTGCGAGAGCGAGCAAGCGAGCGCGCGCGGAGAGAGAAAGAGAGACTTTCCGTTCTCGTGCCGCCAGCGCTCACCGAGAGTGCGTATACCCGCTGCAAAGAGGGCAAAAGTGGAATTGGCGGGAGAAGAAACGACCTTGCTACTTTCAACGGCAAGGCTGCACTTACGTGCGCCGGTGCGCACGCTATCATAACAATCCCAGGTTCACTGCACCGCGAGTCGCGTCGCCCGAGTGTGGTAGCCCGAGAGAGAGAGAGAGAGAGAAATACCATTTTCCTCTCGAACGAGCTTGCAGCGCGTTCCGAGACAATTAGCCCTCCACCCTTCTGCCTGAATACGCCACGTGAGACGCAGCCTTGAGGATTTACACTCGCGGACGACCTCGCGGACTACGAGCGAGCGCAACGCCGTAAACGCAAATTACAAGTCAGAAACAAAAGAAGCGCTGAAATCGACGGGAGACTTCGCTCTCTCAAGCACAAAGCGCGAGGACCGAATTGATCGTGCGAATTATACAATTACGACGATAAGTTCTCTCAATAGACTCATGGATTGTGATTGCGACTTTAATTCCGAAACGAAAACGTGACGAACTTAAAGACGTACGACAGAACGTACAACGGCCAGTCACAGGACGGTTGCAACATTTTTTTTCTTTTTTGACGTGTTTCGAAACATACAAAAGTTACGACGAATCTATGATTCACGAACATGCGCAGTAGACAGACAGCTGTCAAAATTAATTATATATACATGTTTCTGACATGTTTATAATTTTGACAGCTGTCCGACTATCATCTACTGCGCATATTCGTGAATCATAGGTTCATCTCGTGTGTTCCGAAATATATAAAAAAAATTATTAAAATCGTTCTATGACCGGCTGTACACCGCTTATCCTTCGCCATCCACGAGATAAAAAGAGAAAAGAAAAAAGGAAAACGACGAGTGAGTCAAGTCAGTCCTCGATCGAGCGTAAAGGACGCAAAGAGATTCAAGGATCGAAAATGTATACGTGTATATATATTTTTTATCTTCCGCCAATTTCCTACAATTATTATAGCGAGTTATCGACAATTCGCTCGCGACGTTAACTGGCTTAACTGTAAATCTCGATTTCCTGAAACGCGCGCCGCGCGATTGAGAGGCGTCACCGTGTCGAGGACTTCGGTGATCGCTTTTAATTCGAGGCCACGCTTCGTTTCGCCTGTACAGTTACTCGAGCCGAACGTCGCTTTAATTAAGAAAATTCCCCGGGCGTAATCGCGCAGTGTAATCCATATCGCGACTCGAAGTTGTAACTTCCAAGTTAATTATGCGAGACACTGAGCCGCATCGAAAACCAGATCCACGATCGATCTTTAATGACGTGGCGCCTCATATTTTCGCACAGGCGCGAGATTCCTCTTTTTCTCCTTTTGTCTCTTACACAAACGTTAAAGTTTACGTTCGAGGCAGGTGTTTCGTACCAGGGTGAACGAAAAACCGTTACCCCGTGTAATCGCAAATTCCCGTCGCGTGTTTTACAAAAAAAGAAAAAGAAAAAGCCTTACGACGTTATCCGCAATAGTGTAGCATCAATCTCCCCGGCTATATCAATCAATGTCATCGATGATAATCAAGCAATAATTTACTACTTTTAACGGGGCAGTCTCGAGGTCGTCAAACCGTCGTCGGTGCGGCCCTCCGCAACGATACTGACCGATGTTCGGCCACAATTAAATTATCGGCGCACCGTAATCGCCGAGCCGGCGAATTTCATGTCCCTCGTCTCTCATTTTCGCGAGCAACAAGAACCGTTAAACCTCCAACCTCCGTAGAAGCAGAGAGTGAAGGAGGAGGAGATGTGCAATAACTGTCGATAATTGCAAGGTTAATGCGGCCCGTGCGCTGCCCTGTATCTTTTTCTCTTTCTCTCCTTCTCCCTTCAAGCCCTTTGAAGGCCGCAATAAAGATGTATTCTCGATCGTACGTTTCGAGGGAAAACGCACACATGATCTGTCGCTTATGTGCCCCGGTATTTCCTCGTTCCCGTGTCATTCCGGTGCGGTGGACCATCGACGGATCTTCAAGTTCGCAACGGATGCACCCAGCGAGTCGTAATGTAATGCGAGCCATTAACGTGGCGATTTTCCAGGATCCGCGCGATAAAGTCCCTTATAAATGATCGGAGGCGCAAAATTAAATCAAACGCTTAGCGGGCGCCGTTGACACCGCCGTGAATATCCCCGCGCGCGTCTGTATGTAACGTACCGTACTAATTCAGGTATAAATTAATTTTCTTTCCATGCGTTATTTACGGTAATAATTTGCGCGAAATGAAAGGATAAAGTGCGGAGTCGTCGTAGCGTGACCAGCGTAGGCAAGCGCGAAGAAGTCCGATGTACTTAATCGTCGAAGATTTCGATGGCGGCAGTTATCGGATATTGTCGTCTCGATGCGTCACTTTTAATCGTGTGAGTGTAAGAGGTCGGAGGAGAGAGAGAGAGAGAGAGAGAGAGAAAGAGAGATTATTCATTGCATTCTGGGACAAATCGTTTGTAACATCTCAAAGAGTATGATACAATTGCAAATAGAGAAAATTATAGTATGATGTAAAAGGCATGAAACTAGTTCCATATTTAATTGAATTTACAAGCTACTTATGAACAAAAAATCAAAGAGAGAGAGAGAGAGAGAGACCTTGCTCGGATCGAAAGCTGCTCGGAGCCTCGCTTTCTCACCGGTATCGTCGCAAAAACGAGATCTCGGAAATTATACCCCGCGAACGACGAGCCGAGCGAGACATTCCCCATCGAAGTGATACTTCATTTGGATTTGTCTCATCTCGCACATTCGTTTCCACGTGACTTCTATTACGGGCGCGCCACTAAATCTTATCTCGTTGCTCCATTAAACCATTCCAATTAAGTCACGCGATATCGCCTTCGGCTGAAATTTAAATCGAGCCGACGTTTCGACGAAATAAGTATCGGCGCTTACCGTACGAAAAAGAAAAATAGGAAGTAGCAGGAGGAGGAGAAGAAGAAGTAGGGGAAAAGAAAGAGAAAAGGGGAAGAGGTGGGGGGGGGAGGGGAAGAAGACGAATAAAACGGTTAATTACACTGTTAATCCAGATTACCTCGCGCGATTAAAGAACGGCGCTTCTATCGTGAGACTACTTTGCGACGTAATGTTATCACGATGCCGATTAAACGGCGTTTTCCATACGCAGAATCCGCTCAAGCCGGAGCATGGAGACATCCTTCTGCCTCCTCTGGGCGCGTCGTCGACAGAAGAAAAAGACGGGAGGGGAGAGTCCATTAATTCAGCGACGTCGATTTTTGCCGGCCGAGATATCCGTCGACCGCGGCCGGGTTAATTGCACGACAAACGTCCCGAGATACGCCGAGCGCGTTGTCCTTGGGGAAGGCGTTCGAGGCTGCCGCAAGGTCCTCGCCTCGTTCTTCGAGTCGTGGTAGCGGCTGTTGGTGCTGCTGCTACAGCAGTTGTTGCTACTGCTACTACAGCAGCGGCAGGTGGTAGGCCCGTCTGGATCGGTTTATAAATAAGTCATGTTAGCCCTTAACAGCCCGTCATTACTCGCGCACACCTCCGGCCCACCTTGGCATTTATATCCGAGGCCTAGGATATCCGTTTACACGTCGATTGCGAACACTGCGAACCGCCGTGGGCCTCCGTCGTCTTGCGCGAGACGCGCCGTGTAACGAAATGTTCGCCATATTTCACGGATGACGCGAAGCCTAACGTGTAAAGTAAATTACTCACGTGGGTGATAAACCGCGAGGATAGCAACGCGAGCAACGCGGGAAGACCTCCGAAACGAGGCTGGAGGAGCCCGCTTGGAGAATTTGCGCGATCGTTTCGGGAATGCGAGGATTGACCCACGAGCGAATTCTGAAAATGCCGGACGCAACAGGGAAACGGCAAAACCAGCGATTAATTCGGAACCTCGAAACCGTGAGTGAACATTTGAATTTAATCATTCGCGGGGGTAAGGAAGGGAAGGAGGGGGGGGGGGGGAAACTAATGAAGCGCAATCAGGGGCTGCGGATGTTCGCTCTCGCGATCGTGTTTCGCATTCGCTAATGCCGCGATGTTCACGATGCGAGAAGAATCGCGTGTGTTCCTTTCCCGCGCGCGACCGTAAATGCGCGACTCGACGACAGGGCGAACGAGAGCAACGGCCACGTGGAATAATCGCGATTGGCATTCGACGGACGAGCGGCGACACGTGAACGGGGTCTGCGGCGAGTCTACGTGTCGCGAAATGTTTCATTCAACGCGGGAAACAGCTTCACCCCGGAGACGTGTACCGTAACTAACCCGCGACGTGGGTTATTGTTAGGTACATCTAATACATCGCACAGGCACTTCGTATTATTCCGAATCAATTTTCGTGTTACTTTGGCGTTCGCATCTACTTAGATACGGCTTGGATTAATAAAAATTTAACGCTACGTATGCCTCTCCGATCCTCAAGATGATGGATGACGTTATCCGCGACGTTCACATAACTGGCGTTAAATACGACGTTAAACGCCGTCAAGAAGCCATCGTCTATGAACCGTACGAATTCAACAAATCCAACTTGGCCGTATGAAAATAGTCTTAAGAGCACAAGTAACATTGGCATTGAACCTGCCATCCGAGTGTGTCATTGAAACTTACTCAACCCGCACGGTTTATTTACGAGCGCACTTCAGGAAGACGCAGTCAGATGTTACGTCATTATTTGCGTAATCTCCTTTCCTCCTTTTCATTCAAGGGTGAAAAGATCGCGGAACATTGGAACAGGTCTATTTTTTTCAACTTCTCAACACGAATCGTCCTTCCTTGCTTCTCCCTTTCTCACCCTTCCTCTCTTTTTCTCTCTTTATTTCTCATCAGTACATGATCGAGCGCACACGCATCTCTCTCTTCAAGATTTACTATTCCTCCTTTCGGCGGCTGTGTACATACGCCGATAGGAGGTAGATCGCGCGTGTTGCAATCCGTTGCGAGCTTTGCTTCTGCCGTACTTCGTCCGATGTGTTGGTTGTGACGATACATCGAACGCACTTCGGATGCATCCCATGGCGAGAAATCGCGCAGTGGCGCGAGAACGAGAGAGTCGCGTCGAGAGAAATTTTCGACGGAGCTCAAAGCTTTGACCTTTCCAGAGAGTACTTTGAGCACGTCATGCCCTCTTCAAAATGACAAGAAGTAGATCATAAGATCTAGAATTATATCTATTTCTTAATAAATACAAGAATATCGTGTCGACTAAGTTAATTTCGAATGCATACTGAAGTTCATTTGTGAGAAATGTTGAGAAAACGCGTGTTCGTATTTCGATCGAGCAGCGACATTTACGGTTTCCATGTAAATGTGCGAATAAGAAAGCCAATTAATGGAAGAAATTTGAAATCTACAATGAGCGTTGATTACGCATCGTCGCCTATGGCTATGCACGCTGTGCGAGCGCTTATGTTTCTGATCGCGCGCGGATGCGGATCTCGGTTTCACGACTGAGCCTTCGCCGCTTGTAGGCTTCATCTCGATAAACAGAGGCAATCGCACATGCGGCACAATCGATAGCGCCGCAGATGGTTAAAAAGATAGGGCGCACGCTATGACGCTCTCTTCGACGTAGGTCTCGAAAGCGTACCTTGAAACGCTGTCTCTCATTACTGAACAGGTCATTAAGCAGGTCGTTCCTCGAAATTGCCGGGGGTCAATGACCAGGATAGTCTATAAATGCGCCGAAGATTGCTCGACGTTCGACGCAATCCGACAGGAAAAAAAAAACATCCCTTATTTTAAGCTCCCCTATCTAAAGCGTCTTTAAATACGAAACGGATAGATTTCTACCATGAATTTAATTAAATAATAATCGTATAACAAATTCGAGAGTTAAAATTGTATGTGTTATGCAACTAAATGCGCTAATTATTAAAACAATATTGAAAAATGATCATTGTAATTGTAAATATTTGTCGCAAATCTAGTTCCTCGTTTAGACTTGATATATACAATAATTATATGAAATATTTGTTTAATTTGAACGATTTTGTAATGTTTCTTAATGTGATTTCTATATTTTTCTTCTTGCAGATAACATTGCGAGCCAAAGATGTGGAAGGCAACGTCGACTTTGAGTGTTCTAGTGACGCTGATCGCCGTAAGACTTGCGAGAGCTGGTGAGAGTTATTTAAATATTTTCTTGCGAATTTTTTTCAAAACAAAGACTTCGCCGAGAAGAATGTATATTCTCTGAAATTCAATGAGCTGCCGAAAGAATGAATAGGAAATTTATTTATACGAGATCAAGTCAGCAATCTGTTACTTCTTCTTCGTTTCGCATGAAATTGAGCAATCTATAATCAGCGGTCAGGATACAAATGGATGACAGGTATCGATGTGACAAGTTTTTTTCATATTTTCTCAATGGTGATTTATTCGATTTACCGGAATCTGTGTATATTGCATGAACTCTAATCAATTCTCGCCGCGCACACACACACATAAGCCGCGAACTTTGTCAAAATCGTTTGCCTTAACAAGACGATAAGCCGCCTGCTAACGCGGCTAGTAACCAATTACGGCTCCGTTGATGTAGTTGTGCGTAAAATGAGTGCCCCAGGCGACGGATGTCTCTCTGGAGTCTTTGCTCTAACCTGTTCTGATCATCGTGTTGTTACCGGTGCTGCTGTTGCTCGTCGTCAAACTGGTTTCATTCGCGGTATACACAATCTCGCAGTAGAGCAGTTTAATGAAAGCCGTCGCACGCTTTTCATACTTCGCGCCGATGCAAATGATGTCGTTTAGTCGACCGAAGATGAAAGTGGACTCGAATGCTAATTCGAGCTGTACTGCTTGCAGACTATTACGACTATTACGATTATAACCAAGGCCAATCCAGGCAGAGCACTGCCCCGTTCCGGTGCACCGAAGAGGGTTACCATCCCGATCCGCGTGACTGCAGAGTTTATTATAGATGCGTGGACTGGGCCAACGGCGGTCCATTGACGCCCTTCAGGTTCGAGTGCGGCGTAGGCACTGTATTTTCGAAAGCGAAGGGCGATGTCTGCGTGCATCCATGGGACAGCGGTCGGCCGGAATGCGCTGGATCGGAGAACGATATCGACTCGAATCTAAATGGTCCCGCGGAGAGCGCTCCCACGACGATGAGAACGACCGTGCGGCCGCAGACAAGCACGACACAGACTCCGGTGACTACGCGAGCACCTACGACAACAACCCAAATTACGACGACGACGACGACGAGGGCGACGACAACGAGAAAGCCGGAAACGACGAATCGACCAAATACAGACCAGTCAGCGAGCAACGTTGATTGCCAAAACGGTCCCACGTGTACGCAAGAAGGATTTCTGGCCGATTCGTGCAATTGCAGGAAATTCTACAGATGCGCCGACGGAGGACAAGGAAAGTTGTTGAGATATGATTTCACATGCGGCGTAGGGACTGTTTGGGATCCGGAGATTCAAGGGTGCAATCACGCATGGGCTGTTACAAGAAAGGATTGCAAGCAAGACTTGGAGAACGGCGACGGCGGTAGCGATAATAACGGACAATGGAATGGAGATAATAGTGGACAATGGAATGGAGATACGGGAGATAACGGCGGACAATGGAACGGCGATGCCGGAGATAATGGTGGACAATGGAATGGAGATATCGGTGGTCCAGGCCAACCTGGTCAACCAGGGCAACCTGGAGATCCTAATGGTCAACCAGGGCAACCCGGAGATCCTAATGGCCAACCAGGGAAACCCGGAGATCCTAATGGTCAACCAGGGCAACCTGGTTCTCCAGGCTCACCAGGTTCTCCAGGTAGTCCAGGAACTCCAGGTAGTCCAGGCTCACCAGGTTCTCCGGGAACACCGAGCTCTCCAGGTTCTCCTGGAACTCCAGGTACGCCAGGTTCTCCCGGTTATCCGGGAACACCGGGCTCTCCAGGTGCTCCTGGAACACCAGGTACTCCAGGTAGTCCAAGTTCACCCAGTGATCCGGGAGCATCAGGCTCTCCAGGTACTCCTGGACGTCCAGGAACACCAGGTACGCCAGGTTCTCCTGGTTATCCGGGAACACCGGGCTCTCCAGGTTCTCCTGGAACACCAGGTACTCCAGGTAAACCAGGTTCACCAGGTTATCCAGGAACATCGGGCTCTCCAGGCACTCCTGGGAGTCCAGGAACACCCGGTATACCAGGTTCGCCCGGTTATCCAGGAACACCAGGCTCTCCAGGCACTCCTGGAAGTTCGGGAACACCAGGTGCACCAGGTTCGCCCGGTTATCCAGGAACACCAGGCTCTGCAGGCACTCCTGGAAGTCCGGGAACACCGGGTTCTCCAGGCACTCCTGGAAGTCCGGGAACACCGGGTTCTTCAGGCACTCCTGGAAGCCCGGGAACACCAGGTACATCGGGTAGACCAGGTTCACCTGGTTATCCAGGAACACCGAGCTCTCCAGGCAGTCCAGGAACACCAGGTACGCCAGGTAGTCCAGGTTCACCCGGTTATCCGGGAACACCGGGCTCTCCAGGCACTCCTGGCAGTCCAGGGAGACCAGGCACATCGGGTAGTCCAGGTTCACCCGGTTATCCGGGATCACCTGGTTCTCCAGGTAGCCCAGACTCGCCCGGTTATCCGGGAACACCGGGCTCTCCAGGCACTCCTGGCAGTCCAGGTACACCAGGTTCTCCCGGTTATCCGGGAGCACCAGGTTCTCCCAGTGCACCAGGTAGTCCAGGCTCACCCGGTTATCCGGGATCACCGGGTTCTCCAGGTACACCAGATAGCCCAGACTCGCCCGGTTATCCGGGAACACCGGGCTCTCCAGGCACTCCTGGCAGTCCAGGGAGACCAGGCACATCGGGTAGTCCAGGTTCACCCGGTTATCCGGGATCACCTGGTTCTCCAGGTAGCCCAGACTCGCCCGGTTATCCGGGAACACCGGGCTCTCCAGGCACTCCTGGCAGTCCAGGTACACCAGGTTCTCCCGGTTATCCGGGAGCACCAGGTTCTCCCAGTGCACCAGGTAGTCCAGGCTCACCCGGTTATCCGGGATCACCGGGTTCTCCAGGTACACCAGATAGCCCAGACTCGCCCGGTTATCCGGGAACACCGGGCTCTCCAGGCACTCCTGGCAGTCCAGGGAGACCAGGCACATCGGGTAGTCCAGGTTCACCCGGTTATCCGGGATCACCTGGTTCTCCAGGTAGCCCAGACTCGCCCGGTTATCCGGGAACACCGGGCTCTCCAGGCACTCCTGGCAGTCCAGGTACACCAGGTTCTCCCGGTTATCCGGGAGCACCGGGTTCTCCCAGTGCACCAGGTAGCCCAGGCTCACCCGGTTATCCGGGAACACCGGGCTCTCCAGGTTCTCCTGGAAGCCCAGGGACACCAGGTACACCAGGTAGTCCAGGTTATCCAGGCAGGCCAGGAACACCTAGCAATCAACCAGGTACAGGTAAGATAAAAAAACGGTTCTTTAAGCACGATAAACTTAAGATATAATTAGAATATTTATTTAAAATCTTGTTCTAGGTGTGTGTACTGAAGAAGGCTTTTTCGGTGATCCGAAAGACTGTCGCAAGTTTTACCGATGCGTTGGTGACGGCACGTCATTCACTAAGTACGAATTTCAATGTGGAGTCGGAACTGCTTGGGACTCATCCGTTCAGAGCTGTAACCACGACTATGCTGTACCACACTGTAGTCAGCAAAATAACGTAGTGACGGGCGAGCCCGATACATCGCAAAATGAAGTGGACAGTACGGTCTCAGGACCGGATACGTCTAAATACCCACCAACGCAACCTCCCGAAAACTCCATTGCTCCACCAATATCTTCAACGTCTTCAAAGCCTGTGACTGAAACTGTAGGCACTAACAAACCCGAGATATCGAGCCAGACTCCGCCAGTTTCTTATTTGCCACCAGCAAGTAGTACAAACCCGCCTTCAACCACACAAGCTGCCCCTTCTGTCTCCTACCTGCCCCCCGTGACTCAAACAACCACGTCTGTGTCCTACTTGCCACCTGATACATCCACAACTGCGAGACCTGCGACATCCACTGCGAGACCTACGACGTCCACAACTGCGAAACCTGTGACATCCACAACTGTGAAACCTGCGACGTCCACAACTGCGAGACCTGCGACGTCCACAACTGCGAAACCTGTGACATCCACAACTACGAGACCTGCGACGAGCGCTGCGCCGAGTCTAGCATCGTCCACCGTCTCTTCGCCTCAGAGTGGAAAATTCGCGTGCACCGAAGAGGGCTTCTTCCCTGATCCGGACAACTGCCAGAAGTTCTATCGTTGCGTGCGCGGCGACTCCGGCTATCAGAAATTCGAGTTCCTATGTGGCCCGGACACAGCGTGGGATCAATCCGCGCAAACGTGCAACTATATCGATCTGGTGTCCTCGTGCTCTCCAGAGAGCAACGAAATCGACCAAGGCCCCAGGCCGTCTAGTACCTCTAGTCCCGCGTCTCAACCTGCCGCTACGAGCGGCACTACAACAACTGCTTCTAGTCAGGCCACTGCCACCTCATCGCCCGCAGTCCCAACTTCTACGGAAAGCGCTACGACCGCCAGTATTACTTCGAGCGAGACGTCTACGGAATCAACTACGTCGAGAACAGATCGAACCGAAACTTCGGTGACAACGACGACCGCAGCTACTACCATCACCGGCGAGAAACCCACTTCAGGGAAGCCAGCAGGGATTCAGATGCTTGAGAGCTCCAGTACAGAAAGTTCGTCCTCCGAATCCTCGGAATCCTCAGAACAGTCGTCGACTTCCGAGTCGTCGAGCGAGGGTTCATCTTCGACCACCGAGTCTCACGCGCCTGACTGTACGACGCGAAAGCCGAACGACACGATAGTGTGCGACAATGCGGGCTTTTACCCGCATCCGACCAAGTGCGACAAGTTCTATCGCTGCGTCGATAACGGCAACGGCTTCAGCGTGTACCACTTCGACTGTCCGTCAGGCACCATCTTCGACCCCAGTATCAACGTGTGCAATTACCCCGAGTCCGTTTACCCCGCGAGAGATTGCGTAAGCAGCCCTGCCGCGGAGACGACGACTCAGCCCGGAACGTCGGAACAGTCGACGGAGACTACTGTCGCGTCAAGCACGACAACTAGACAGCCGGAAGGAAGCACGTCCACCGAGCCGGTTTCCACGGTTTCGTCCGAGGAAACCACCACCTCGGAGGAGAGTACCACCGCGTCCAGCACGGAATCGACGTCGGAGATGCCGGGGAGCACGGAAGGTACGACGGAATCGACGACCGTGTCAACAACCGAGTCGACAACTGAGTCGACGACCAAGTCAACGACCGAGTCGACAACCGAGTCAACGACCGAATCAACAACCGAATCAACGACCGAGTCGACGACCGAGTCGACGACCGAATCAACGACTGAATCAACGACCGAGTCGACGACCGAATCAACGACCGAGTCGACGACCGAGTCGACGACCGAATCAACGACCGAATCAACGACCGAGTCGACGACCGAATCGACCGCTGCCACCACGGAAGGCAGCACCGATTCCAGCACCTCCGAACAGACCACCGAAGCGACGACCGAGGAGATGTCCACGGCTTCCACGGGATCGACGGAGCCCGAAGCGTCCACGACCGAGTCCCAAGAGCAATCCACGACGGAATCGCAGGAGCAATCCACGACGGAATCGCAAGAATCGTCCACGACAGAGTCTCAGGAGCAGTCGACGACGGAGTCTCAGGAACAGTCGACAACGGAATCTACGACAAGCGAACCCGTAGCCGGATCGACGCCCTGCGCCATAGGCAATCTAACCGACGAACAGATAGTCCTAGTTTGCCCGACCGGCTTCCGAAGGCATCCCAAGTACTGCAATCTGTTCTACCAGTGCACCTCCGAGGGCAACATGGAGATCAAAATACTGGTGTTGAGCTGCCCTGAGAACACGATCTTCGACGAGAGCAAGATTCAATGCCTGCCGGCGAGCAGCAGCAGCCAACCGTGCACCGGCAGCACGGCCGGCGCCAGATTTTACAGGAGATTGGAGGAGAATGCGTTAACGCCCGTGAGTATTTCTAATTGAACGAGATATTTGCGTTAAGCAGACTTCACGTAGAACTGCGAATATATGCAATGTACTAGTTTGCTGAAAACGAATGCCGGAAGATCTCCATAACTGACAAAGTTCGAGAGCATGTAGGAATTTTAATTTATATGAATGTCGCGTACGCGCAATTTTTTCTGTTTTTCTGCTTTATTTATGTTAATATTAACACATTTTGCACAATTTTATTGTTTTTGCATATTTTTTTTTACTGAGGTTAAACTTGAAAAGAGAAGTTTTTTAATTTTCGCTCGAAGTTCGCTACAAATTTCAACCACATGATTTTATATCTGTGGCCGACGTATTCGTTCACATTTGTCATATCGCGTGAGGTCGGCTACAAATCTCGTAACCAACAATCACAAATTACACTTTTCTTTACTTTTCCGTTTCTTTACCCTAGATGAAAGTGTCGTCGAACAAACTTTGCCCCGGAGAAGGACACTTCCCTTACCGACAAGGTTGTAGCAACAACTTCTACAAGTGCAAGCGCGATTCTCGGGACAGTTTGCAAGGATATCTCTACAGATGCCCCGAGAACTTCGTTTACTGGTCAGTCTCCAGGAGATGCGAGCGCGTGACGCGTCTGCCAATGTGCACGCACTTAGCATACAGAAGCAAGACCGAGTGGAACGATCGGTGGCAAGTGCCGATCGAGGACACCAATCTTTCCGCCAGGATGTTACGCTTGCCTTGAGCCGCTCGATAAACACTGCCTATCTCTCGGATCTATCTTGCGTCTAACGCTCGTTAGATACGAATTATCAGCTCGCCATAAGTGTCCGAAGATAGTATATAAATCCTCAGGTTAATCGCGATTCTCGACGGTGATTGAAGGGTACCGCAAAACACGGCGAGATCGTAGGATCATAGGATGAGAGGGGAAACGATCATTAACTTCGATGTCTACATAGAAAAAAATTAGTTCAAAACTCATAATCTTTCATTTACAAGCAAGAATATATATTCTTATTCGAAAAAATCCCATACATTCTCGCTAAAAATATATTCACATTATTCAAGACTTTCCCGAATTGGAAAAAATATTGAATATAAAGAGACCGACATCTTCAAACTAAGAATCGTGTAAATTTCGAAGATATCGTTTTTTCTATTCCATATTTTGTTCCTTTTACTCACTCTATAAAAATTAATCTTGAATAACAAGAATATGATATTTTTGATGGAACTACATAAAATTTCTTCACATAAAAGCAAGTTTTATCTTCATGTAAGATTACGTTTTTGCTTATATATATATATGAGAATATGAGTCTTGAATTTATAGTAATTCTTTTTTTATGTAGAATCTTCATCTCCGAGCATGATGATTCTGATAATTCTCTTTAATCCGGCGAGAGATTCACATCTCCGCTGGCGCGACTTCGCTGCCATAACTTTTACGGTACTTCGTGGAACTGCCTAACGACATGGCTGCAGAAGATCTCTCCGCCGAGAAGTTAATAACAGATCTTCGGCAGCTATCTCGTATCGGTCAAACGGTCTGACTGCCATTACGCAATTTTTAGTTAGCGGTATGTTAGTTACGATAGCAATTGCATTAACGATTATCGGCAAGTACGAGCACGTGTAACTCGAATCGAGCTGGAAAGACGTATTTTTATTCAAATTGGAACTCGCTTATTTTCACGAATATTACGCGGCTCTGTTTGATCGATCGACTTCCAATTGACTTTCTCGTCATTGAGCGAGATGAAGTGAAAAGAAACAACACACAAGGACAACACACATATTCGTATGAAATAAATAAGTTCCAATTTTCGTAAGACTATTAATCGTTTGCAATTAGTTGTACACGATATTGGGGATGGTTGCGGGACTAGTATGCAATATTTCGATTTATGTAACGATGTTCTTATATTTATTAAGCCGACGCGAGTTTGACGTCTCTCACGCATAAGATGTCGACGAGAGAAGGCGTGTCGTTTAGGAAAATTTCTCGAATTTCGCTAAACGGCGAATTAGTGTCCTTAGGATATTCTGTAGAAATATTCACGCGCGATGTGTATAATTCACGCGTGTTGTACATATCTTGACATTTCCCTCAATGGGAAGCCAATATTTACTCGTTGTTTGTGTGTTTCGATGCATTTATCACGGATTCGCAGCAGACTTATTAGAGTATACGTATAGTAACATATAAAATAGGTTAGCGTAATTAATACTTGTCTATATATATTCGAAGCTAATTGTGCCTACCGCGTGTTTATATCCGAATTCTATGTAAAACATGTATGATCAATGAAGAGCGTAAAGAATTGATAGCGTTTGTTTCACATTTCTTTCCTCTCCGCTCCGAAGTGATCGATTATTTCAAACTAGCGGATTCAGCTAACCTAACCTCTCACCGTACACCTCACGCATCTTCTTCGTCTGCTCCTCGTTATAGCTGAGATCTCTCTAATCCTGTGTCCAGCTTGATTCAGTCGTCATTCGGCAGTATTCCACGCATCTACACACCGAATTTACATCCCGTACCGATCACAAGCGCGAATGAAAAATCTACTGCAAAATGGTTCGACACGAAAGAGCAAAATTTCAAACGTACTGCGATTCTTCGATTATAACCGACTCGAATATGCGCACGATATCGATAATCTCTAGGCTTTCGAGTAATCGATTCTAACGCGGAGGACTATCGATCGGTCGTTTACATCAAACGATAATAGACACGGTAGCCAATCAGCTTGCTGTTTTTATGGAAGAGGGACAAGTTGATTGGTTATCGCTTCGATATAGTCATGTCTTCTTACAGAGCGTGAGTCGGAGTAGAACAAATGGGAGTTAACGGAAGGCGTATACACAGTTGTCAAAAGTTACATCGCAGCTGACACGAGAGCTGACAGTTGAATTATTAACTATTGTGCCAACGAACGCGAGAAAAATCCAAGATAGTTGAAACGCGAGAGGTCTCATCGTGGTGACAGTATGTTCCGTACCTCAACGATTTTTGACAAATTATTGGGTGAGTTTCCTTACGCTTTTGAAATCCGTTCAAAATGTCGGATCATTCTGAGTCATTAATCGCTCGCAGATAAGGCGACGAGCCATTTGCAGTTGGAGCCAGACTGGCCGACGATTTTGCAAATCTGCGATCTCATACGTCAGAGTGATGTTCAGTAAGCATTAATACTTCCGGAAAATACATTTTGCTTCCTCCAGCTTCATTGTTTAGAGGAGCAACATTGTCGATTGTACTACGCGCTACTTCAGGAGACCATATCAAGTGTGTAATTATCACTACTTGTTTTATTTAGGCCAAAGGTTGCGCTTACCGCTATAAAGAAGAAGATCACAAACTCTAATCCACACGTAGCATTGTATGCGTTATTGGTGAGATACTTAAGATCAATTTTGAAGAGGAATCCTGATTTAATTAGTCTTGTGTATATTAATGTCGCGTTTGTTAATTCAGGTATTAGAGTCCTGTGTGAAAAATTGTGGGACGCTTATTCATGATGAAATCACCACCAAGCAGTATATGGAACAATTGAAAGAATTAGTCAAGACATCGCAACATGAAAATGTCAGGCAAAAGACATTAGAGCTCATTCAAGCTTGGGCTCATGCATTTCGCAATAGTCCGAAGTACAGGGCTGTTCAGGTAACAGATAATTTGTTTACACTTGATATATAAAGATTTTTAATCTTTACATTGATATGTAAAGATTATGCTTCATAATTAATTTTACTCATCAACGTATCCACTTATATGCTTTTACGTTTTATATTACGTCTTCATATTATTTTTCCTCTTTAGGATACATTGAATATAATGAAAGCTGAGGGTTATCAATTTCCTGCTTTGAAAGAAAGTGACGCCATGTTCAGAGCTGATACAGCACCTGTGTGGGCAGATGGCGAAGTATGCCATAGATGTCGCATAGCTTTCGGCTTAGTTCAACGAAAGCATCATTGCAGAGCTTGTGGCCAAGTATTCTGCGGTCAGTGTTCCAGCAAGCACTCTACCCTGCCCAAATTTGGGATTGAGAAAGAAGTTCGAGTTTGCGAGGCTTGTTATGAAAAAGTTAACAAGTTAGTAGAATTTTGCATTGCACTCGGTGCTGTTTTATTCAGACATCTTTTAAACATGATTTTTCAGGCCATCTACAGTACAAGCCAAAGATACTGATCTTCCAGCTGAATATATCAATAGCACTTTGTCTCAGCAACAACAGGTATGTATGTACAGGCATGTAAGTAATAAAAAATAATGTTCAATATCGTATCGTGTACTAATCGCCTTAATTGAGTTATCTGAAACTTATGCTATATCTTCAGTCCTATCGAGACTATATATTTACTTAATTAAATTAGTAGTTAAAAATGGCTTCTCCGGTAGAGCAGGTATTTTTGTTCATTATTTAAAATAATTATCTGTGAAGGCTATAATTTACTATGAGAAATGCTATATGATTCAACTTATATTACGGATTAAATTTTACATAATATATATTATTCCATTATTACGACTGTCGTATTTAAGGGGAAAGAATTTATATAAAAATGCGATTTGAATTCCGACATGACATGACTTGATGCAATAATATCGCAAATCGTATCTGTAATTAGTCTTCTATACAATACTCGATATCTCTGTAGGTTCCACCTCGGAAGACGGAAGAAGAGCTGCGAGAGGAAGAAGAATTGAATTTGGCGATAGCTTTGAGTCAAAGCGAGGCTGAGCAGAAGGAGAAAGAAAAGAAACGCGCTACGAGTGCTTTGAAATCCAATTCCACTCCCATATCAAGAATAACATATTCGCCGCCGCCATCTCCTGTGAGTCTTTCATCATTTTGATTAATTGACAAAATCATCACGTGCGCACGCGAACGATCGATCTTACTGCGAAGAAATTTCACCGTTTAAATATTAATTTCCTGAAATTTCCCTGTTCATGCGTGATATTAAATACAATGAATACCACTCTAATGAAATATTTCGTATCTCCTCATCAGGGTCCTAGCCCGTCACGGACGCAAGAGGAGGATGAGGTCGAGCCCGAGCTTGCGAAATATCTGAATCGCAAGTACTGGGAACAGAGGCAGACTGTGATCGAGGAACACGGATCAAGAGCGGATGTGACCAGCCCGTCCGCGCCGAACATAAGCAGCCCGATGCCTCAGAAAGTTGTGCTCATGAAACAAGAAAACGGCGAGGTTGACAATCAGATGGAAGAATTCGTAAGCGGCTTGAGGTCTCAGGTCGAGATTTTCGTGAACCGGATGAAGAGCAATTCCTCGAGAGGAAGATCGATCGCTAACGACAGCTCGGT
This sequence comes from Dinoponera quadriceps, assembly GCF_001313825.1. NCBI lineage: Eukaryota > Metazoa > Arthropoda > Insecta > Hymenoptera > Formicidae > Dinoponera > Dinoponera quadriceps. The sequence continues at coordinate 417,753 of NW_014555756.1, forward strand.
TCAAACTCTATTCATGAACATAACGGCCATGCATTCCAGGTGTATTTCTGATATTCCCATTGTTACTTGTACATATTTTCATCTCGACAACAAAACATGTTTTTCTTTATCCACAGATTATTGAGATATATTCAAGAGCAAGATGACAGTAGAGTGTATTACGAAGGTTTGCAAGATAAATTGACACAGATAAAAGATGCCAGAGCTGCTCTGGACGCCCTTCGGGAGGAACATAAGGAGAAGTTGCGCAGGAGAGCGGAAGAAGCTGAGAGGCAGCGGCAGATGCTGATGGCGCAGAAACTGGCGATCATGCGAAAGAAGAAACAAGAATACCTGCAGTATCAGCGGCAGCTGGCTCTTCAGAAGATACAAGAGCAAGAGAGAGAAATGCAAATGCGTCAAGAGCAACAGAAGCAGCAATATATAATAAGTAATTAATCGCTTCTCATTGCACTACCCGAGATCATTGTCCATCTTTGTTTTTATCAGAACAATCATCGCAACCCCATATCTTTCATATTTCTGTTTCTTTTGCAGCAGGTTATCAAGCGGTCTCCGGCTTTATGGGACCCTCCCAAGGTTCACCGGTTCGTCATGTTCAGTATCCAACTCCTGGAGCTAATTACAATCCTATGTCACCGACGAATCAAGGAGTTTACATGTACGGGCAACCATCGATGGGCCAGTACCCCATGCAAGGTTACAACATGCCGCCGATGAACGCCCTGCCGGTACACATGATGCCGCAGATCCCCAATCCGGAGCAGCAACCATCGGATCCATCCATGCAGGGACAAGAGAACATCGGTAGAGTGCCTATATCGGGCCCAATGGTAGGTTCAAGCGTAAAGTTTAAGTTAAAGTTTCTAAAGCAAGGTCTACAATATGCTTTGTGCAGGGTCGTATAGTATATAGTCGTTCGAGTCGGTCCACTCATTAATACGTCGCTTCTCCAGATGCCTCAGATGACACCGCCCATTCAGCAACTTCAGCCACCGAATAACCATCAGATATCCGGACCGCAGCAACAGGGTCCTCCGGTGCACGTGCCGACAGGACAGGCCTCGGCAGGTAGGCACATGCCACCTCAGCAGGTGCCCACGTCCAAGATACCGCAGCTAGTTCCTCAAGTCGTGTTACCCTCGGTGTCTCAAGGTCACATGAGCACCTCGTCGGCAGGCCCGGTGGCTCCGGGAGGACACGCCGGAGCCATGGTCGGCATACCACCGCAAATCGGGTCGCAACAGCCGTCCACCTTGCCCGGTACTCAAGGATCACCGATGTCGGCGCACGTCTACAACACCGCCATCTCGTCGCAACCCACGGGCGTCATCCAAGTGCCTGCCGGGAGCGGACCCGCGACGAGTCAAGCTCTAGCTGGGTCCGGTGTGCCGCCGGCGATGCAGGGAATGCCGCAGAATCCGGCAGCGGCTCAGTCGATGCCGTTCCAGCCTACTCCGCCGGCCCCGGCCGCAGCCAGCGAGGCTCCGCAGGAGGAGGAAGATACGAAACCCAGAACAGCAGAGCTTATTTCCTTCGATTGAATGTACTCGATATATTTCGATGGGATGTCACGTGTATTTAAGGGGTTGCATCACTCGGTTCTTCGCGCTTCATAGTTTGATATCGATCCCGAAACATCGTCAAGTGGTACATTTTTACGTATTTTTATGTAAAAATATAGTTCTCGTACGTTACGGTCGATACTTGATACGTGATAATAAATAAGCGAATCTATACGTAAGATAGTCGTTGCCACGTGTTACACACAAGCAAACGAATATTCATAACTTAATCCTTCACATTTTAACAGATATTTTTTTTCCTTTTGGATTATTCTTGAAAATTTCAACTGTTCTTTGAAAAGGAGAAGTTCACGCCTTACTGACTTTCTGTGCTCATCGAGCCTCTTAAGTTAATATTTTACGCTTCTGTCTAAATTAAGTATATTGATATCACAAGAATAAGATTGAGAGATAGCTGGTTACTTGTTTTATTGAACGAAATATTGCCTTCGGTAGCAAAATCATAATTTTATGCCCCCTTTTTTATTACAATACAATGCTAGAAACATGTTTCTATGAAATATATATGAGAAATGAATAAAATATATAAATAGATTAACATAGCAGGATATACATGTAATAATGCAGAAAGTTTCAACCCTATGCTGTATTAGTTTTCTATATTCTGTGCAATTTATAATACCAAAATAAAATTGTTTCTTGCACTGTGTACTATTAGATTGTTGCAATATAAAATGGCTGATATATCGTAGGATGACAAGGTCGATTATTGTTTCAACAATAAAAATTGCCGACAGATAGTGCGAGTGATATGCCAAATTAAAGTGTAAGAGTCCACCACGGATCTCTCACCGACTGATTTTGCGAAACAAAGGAAAAATTGCTTATGTGATAGAATTATATGTATATTCACATCCTTATTATCTCTAATCACTCTAATTTAAATATATATACGTATAAAATGATCAATACTACCTAGAGATTGTAATTTTGCTTTATTTTTTAAATTATAGAAAAACTATAACCAACAGGGATATATACACATGAATTTTTTAATTACAAGATCGTTACACGATTTGCGTTTGCCGCTGTAGGTGATATATTTATATTCTTAATCGGCAGCACGGAATGAATTTTATTGAGGAGAGCTTGAGCGATACTTACGAGGCAGCTTTAAACAGGTATCGTAACGTAAAGAAAAAACTCTAATTCAACGAAGTTACCCAACATGTTTTCCCTCTTCTCTTCCGTCTTCCGTGATTGGTCGCAAGAGGAGAGCTTTGCGTCCAGAGATACAAATTCGTCTAACGTTCACTACTACCGTTCCCTGTCACATCCGACAAAAAAATATCATAAAAAATTAAAATTTCGTTCTAATTGTAAGATAAAAACGCGCGTTTATGCTAATTTCCTTCCTCCTTTTTATACTAAATTAGTCAAGTGAATTATTTTCGCTAAACTCGAAAGATTGCACACATTTATTTTCCCAAATCGTTCTCTCTAGAGTTTCCAACAAAAATACGCTTATAGTCCGCATTGCGTCAGCTCGCCTGGCTAAAACTCCTCACACGGTCGCGATCACACTGTCTCCACTTGGCCCTTTCTACGTGGTAGCTTCGGCTCTTGGCTCTGCGGAGACGTGAAGGACGTTTCCTCGGAGTGTTTCCTGATCACAGACGAAGAATCACTGTTATTCGAGCAGCTCTGACTGTCCCTTCTCTCCGGTCGCGGCATGCTGAGCCCGTTCGATGTCAGAGATGCCTTCCGTATTCGCATGTCCTCCAGAGGAATCTCCTCACTCCGCGGCCTTGGCATCTTGGGCGAGCCGTCTCTAGATCGCAAACCGTTCTCATGAGCCTTCTCGTTCGTACCGGCATCATCGCGTTTCGAACTCGACGATGCCGTCGGCCTAGTATTTTCCCTACGCATTTGTGCCGCGAATCCAGGAACTTTGTTTACCGTGAACATCGGCCTCGGCTGATCCTTCTGTTTCTGAGCGCGCCCGAGCGTACCTGCAAAGGTCGAAGCGATCGTCAGGGTGGCGAGGATTAAGCTCTCACTCGAAGGGACTTACGTTCGTGCCGTAAGCCGCGCAACGCGTAATTAGGCGGTGTCGAGCAATGTGGCACGCTCGTCGGGATGTCCAGCAATCTGGCGATCTGATTCATCTTCTTCTGCCTCGCCTTTATCCTCCCCTTCGTTAGCCTGGGTCATTCGAGTCAATTAATTTCGGCGGGCGAAGTACGCACAGGATCTCTCTCGTTAGATGCCTCGCGAGACTCACCTTTGTTTGGCGGCCATACATCGAATGTGGTCATCGAAGACGAATTTAGCCGACAGCAACGGTATGCGATTGCCGGTGCTGCTGCTTAGAGGCTTATAGATCGTCAGATGCAGACACCTCGAGTCGTCCTTGTCGCCGGCCACGTCGATGTCTTGCAGGAAACCGACTAATTTCGCGACGCCCCATCCGAGCTTGCTGGTGTCTGGTTCGACGAGGATCAACTGGACAACATCGATGACGAGGAAACGCCGGATCTTCTGGCCGTCCTTCCACACGACGGTGCACGCGATCAAGTCGCTGTTGTCTGCAAAAGGAGTCGTTGCGAGTCCGTGTCGTCTACCTGTGTAAGTCACTTGCTCGTCGAACGAGAACCGGCAAAACAGATTTATCGTCGTCCGAGCAATCGTAACGTAGAGGTAACCAATTCCTACTAATTTCTAATTGATTGTAGAAATAATAAGAAAATAAAGTTTAACCGAAAAGAGAAAGAATATTGGGTCTCTGAGAGTTGAAACACGGATTTTCTAGTGTTATAAAATATTAATATGAAGCGGTACTTTTCGCAACATAATGAGAGATTATTAAATTGCGTATTAATTTAATTAGCAATTGGATAAGAGTTTTTAGGGGATTTAAAATTAATAACGATTATTACTGGGATTCCAAGGACTGGTTTATACGTGGAAGGCTGTCGCTCGCGTTCGTTTGTTCGAAAAAAAAATTCGGTACATTCGCAATACACGACAGATAATTTCAACCTCCCACAATTAATATTAAAAGTGACGTTATTAATACTTAGAATATCCGTGCTAATTTCTGACAAAGGGCGTAACAACGCTGAAATCTTAGAAATTGCAATGTCTGATAGCACTGGAAATGCTTCTTGCAAGAAATTACGTTACAATTTAGTGCTCAGAACAAAAAACCACTACTAGGCTTACTATACACACACACATATATATATTCGTAAGAAGGATGTACGAAATTAAACATATTTTTCTGCTCATATAATAATAAAAATAAAGTTTACTTAGGTCAAGAACGTTGTTGACTTGTACGCAGTTAGCCGGATTGGTCAGTGGCAACTGTGTTTCGGTTTCCGTGTTCAGCGACAGAGACAGCTCCCTGATGAGGAAGAACACTCGTATCGCACGTCGCGCTCTTTCCACCTACGAGATCACATCATTCGCATTTTCACCTTCCTGTCTCACAACCGACGATGTTGCGCTCTCGTCTCGCGCACCTACCTCACCGCACGGCAGCCTCTTGGTGAACTCGATCCCGGTCATAGGCGTGCCCGTCGGAGGCAGCAAGATATTGCTGTCCATCATCAGCCACTCGACGTTCAGCGGCCGCTTCTTGATCTCGCTGTATTCATCCTCGAACATGTCCAGAAAGATGTCTTCGCTCTGCGAGAGAGGAAATCGAGAAGTTCTCATCGGAATTGTTGGAGGAGAGGAAATCTCGGGATCGCGCGATAGCTGAGCTCGGAAATCGAACCCGGGTGTTTCGCTCGCCGCTCTCATCACTGAGCTACTCAAGTCCTACGATACAATTCGTTTTTCTATAAAGGGTGCCCCCCGCTACAAATGGTCATCCCCCTTTACCTTCTAAACTAAAAGAAAGAGTGTACTCTAACGTCGAGATGTTCCTAGCGGGGAATCTCAGTTCAGTCGGCTGAATCACACGCACCTTGTAGAAGTTCTTGAGCAGAGACGTGCTCTGTTCCCTCGCCGCTTCGATGGCCGCCAGATGCGAGTCCCGTAGCAAGCAGTGGCCCTCGGAGATCATCAGTTGCATCAGCAGCTTGATGGTCAACTCCAACGTGACGAGTCGCACCTTGGAATCTAACGGGGGGGGAAAATCGAAATTCATGAGTACATGCAGGCCACGGACGTATCAACGAGAATATACACATATATACATATACACATATCGATGCCAACTCACTCGTCTGACAGCTCAGTGTTACGATGTGAATCAACCTGTCCATGAGCAATTCGTTGTACGAATTTTTCACAGACGCGCCATCGAACGGCGAGAAGATCACGTCCAGAATTTTGCGACTTATGCCCTTGTAAAATGCGCGAAATCGGAAATCACTATACGGTAAGATAGAGATTGTACGATGTGAAGGGAGATTCTATTTCAAGTTGCCAACAGTTACCTGGTTGTTGGCCAACGCGTAAAGCAGACAGAGCGTGAACAACGCCGCGTAATCGTTCTCGGCGCACAGCAACGAGCTGACGATCGTTTCCAGAAAGGGCTTCCTCGCGAGCGACTCGAATATGTCGTTCTGACTGGGATGCGGCGTCAACGGGCTCTCCAGCGCCAAGCGTTGCTGTTTCTCTTCGTCTGTCACATTCAAATGCTTAATTTCCTCGAGATCCTCTTCGCTCGGGACGCTCGTATCCAACGGTGTGCGTATACGAGCGGAGGTATTTACTAAATCGAAAGACGTACTCGGATGCTCGGGATGCTCCCGCGACTCGTCGCACGCTACGACGCTTACAGCGATCTCTTTCGCGCTTCTCGCGTCGCTTTCCGCGCGGCGGTGCTCCCCGGGCGTCGACGACCTTTCGCTCAGGATCCCCGGGTATCTCTCGAGCGTTTCCCTCGGCGGGGAGGAGGCGGGGACGGGCTTACACGACGGTGTCACATCTCCGAGCTTTCTCAGGACTCGGACGCGAGTCGCGCTCGGACGATCGGACTCCCGTTCGTCCGACTCGTCGCACGTGTCCGAGCTCACGGCGAACTCTCTCGCGTTTCTCAGATCGCCCTCCTCGTTGCAGTGCCCCTCGTCGGACGTCGACAACGTCTCGGTCAAGGTCTCCGAAGACTTCTCTAGCGTCTCTCCCGACGTGAAGAAAGCTACGAGCTTGACCGACGTGGCCTCCCCGAACTTCTCCAGCACCTTATTCGTTCCGGTTTGAATCGTGTCTAAGTCGGACATGAGCATTACAGCCGCCAACGTATGTACAAGGGGTCCGTGCGACACTATCAGAAAGACTTGGGAGAGTAGAAAAAGCGCCACCACGACGCTCACGTGTTTCCTTTCGTCCTGAAACGTCCGGGTAATTAGCGTTGACATGGGGATCAGAGGAAGCGGAAACCTTCCGGAGCTCTCGGAGCAATTTTATCAAGAGACGGCAAAAATATACGTAGAACGCTTAAATTTTACAACAGCTCAGGAAAAAACTGACTATAATGGCCCATTTTGGAGAGCGAATTTTTTTAGTAAATTTTTTATGAATTGTCAAGAAAAAGTGACGAAAGGTGATTTAAGTGATGAGTAGATGGTAGCGCTGGGAAACTCGTTGCTTACCTGAGTTTGGCACAAAACGTTCTTCTGTTTCATCAGAGAATAAACATACAACGGGACCAACAGTTTGTGTAACAGATGCTCGGACAAAACTTTGTTCAAGTCCGGTATATTCAAGCACAGGATGTCGTTCAAGTAATGCAGATGATCCAAGTGCTCCGCAACTAAATCCGACAGTCTGTTTTGGCTCTGGTGGCTAAAAAGAAGCGTGCTTTATTAGTTGAGAGAAAGAAATGATATCTGAGCAATGATTGCATTCAGCAGAAGTCAATGTTACAGTCAGAATTTACAGTCAACTACAAGCAAACTTACTCGGCATCGTTCCGGACGCAAATGTCCAGCTCGATGATATGATCGCCGATGAACCATACGAGATTGCTGAAGTACGGCGCGGCGGTGCGATCCCTTATGAAAGCTAACATGGACGCGTCCTCGACGCGATACACGTTCAGCGTCAGCGTTCTCACAGCTATACGCACCATACCCTCTGAATGATTGAAAAATTTAATCGCCTCTGTGTACAGTGGAAAGTCGTTGGTATGCTGACAACAGAACAAAGAAATCGATTAATTTTATCGATAACGCTGGATCGGCTGGGCGTGTGTGTACGTGTTGAAATTATATGACACGATAAAACGTAAAAAATTCTAAAAATTGTAAAAAAATCAACAGGTACAAACAAAAAAAATAGACACAAAGAACAATCACGTGTACCTCGTTTACCTCGTTATAGAAGAAATGGATGGTATGGGCGTTCAATTTCAAACTCAACGTCTTCAGAAAGCTGATGTAGTATGCCATCACTTCCTCGTCGCTGAAGTCAAATTTGTGTACTATGATGCTGTTCACGTGATTGTTACTTAACAGATAATCTGCGGACAAGAATTTATAAAAAATTAACCGTTTCGTTTATTAGTTGTTCAATACAGAACAAATGATGTCGACAAACTTACACAGAGATGTCTCGTTGCGTATGTTTTCAAATAAGATGTTCAATGTTTGTAGCAACTGAACGCACACGTAGCTCCCACATTTTTGCTTCATAATACGTAGAAAAAAGGAAAGCATGTTTTTCTCCAGAAAAAAACTGTAAATAAGTGACACATCGTTTATCGTATTAATGTAACTTCCACGTTGAGACTTCACCTATCTGAAGAACTTATATTCAGACTATACTAAATCTATATTTTAATCAATATGAATTATGTGCATTGCAAAATTATGGAAAACCTTGTTATCACCGTTTAATTTTTTTTTTACAATTGACACAGAATGTCATAGGAATCAGTCTTTAAAATCTAAAATGACTTTATCTCTCAATAAAATGATAAAGATAACCGATAAGTCTCTCTACGTACTCGAAAACGGTACTTACTCGAATGACTTTATCTCTCAATAAAATGATAAAGATAACCGATAAGTCTCTCTACTTACTCGAAAACACCGCTGTCATTTTGATCGCCCCATATGAGAATTTCAGCTATCGAACGTAGAGTTTCCACCAGCAGACCCCTGTTATTCTCCGATACAGTTTGATTCTTGGACAGAACGTTGTACAGATACCTGAGTGCAATGAGAAACATAGAAATTCGTACGAAAATATGTGTCCTTGACACACTAATTTGAGTTAATGACAAAACAGCTACACAGTGTCTGTGCTCACTTGAGATGCTCCAAGGAATGAGGATTCTTCGGCTTCCAGAGGCCGCCGCCGAACCAGCTCCGACTGCGAAACATTTTGATCTATTTCGAACGCGTAGGGGTGCACCTGCATTCGCGATCTTGTCGAATTTCTTCGCTTCCCTTCTCGTTACGCGACAATCACATGGACATGCCGTTCCGTCGTGCTCGCGTCCATCATGCGATTCACCAACAATACGCGCGTGTATGTGTGTATGCGTATATATGTATATATCACAATAATAACGAATAGAATGGAACTTTTATTACATCCATCGGATGCTCGAGTTCAGGTTAGAATTTCAATTCATCGCGCGAACGATTTTCACAGCTTACTTGTGTATACATATATACGTTAGCTATACGTTGACACTGAGCATCACGACACCACCGTTAATTCGACTTGATTTCTGTCAAATCATTTGCAGTCGGGGAATTTTATGCGACGCAAAAAGGAGTCCAGCCCGATTGGACCTCCATCTCGGCCGATCGTGAGTGATTACGATTCGACTGACGGACTATGAACATTCGCGAAATGTTAGTTTAGGTTAGTGCGAAATTCTCTCTCCCTCTCTCTCTCTCTCCAGCACCACTAATCGGCATAAAACGCGCAAAATCTTTCATCTTAGTTTATCTCGATACTCGATCTCGTCTGACAAATCGATATTCGATTCCTTTTTATTGGAAGATCGAGATTATCTACTCGATTCTTTTCAAACTCGATTAGTTCCTATATATCGAAGTTAGTTCTGAGTTACGATTGGCTGTTCAATAGCGTATCATATTGCCGTGCATACGCCATTTAGGGGCAGTTATATAGTGTTTTTTTGAATAGTAATTTCGATTATTCGAATATACCGGTTTGGCGCGAATGAGGGTGATCGTAACTCCACTTGACTTGTTTCTACTAGCATCCAAATAATTGCAGCAAGTGTCCATGTGAGTATCTTTGAGAATTTACAAGCGCATCGAACTCCTTCGGCGGTTTCAAGAAATCTCAACCGTCTTCGAAATATTTTGAAAATTCCGTTAATAATTATCTTCTTCTCGTCCTAACCTATGAGTCTTTCCCCTCGAAAACTTTCTTCTCACCTGCCAGACGCAATTATTGGCTGTTTTACATTTTAGATTAAAGATTTAGGTTATCAGAGGCAACACTTTTTAAATATAAACATATATTTTCTTATGTTTAAAATTAACGTGGTAACATTTTGTGAATTGGTCTTTGATTATTCATATACTTTTTTCTTTGTCTTTTTTCAGTGCATTGGACACCTATTTTTTAAGCAAATGAGAAGTATGACACTTACAGAAATGGAGCCATTAAAAGCACACTTAGATTCAAATAAAGAAAGACACCTGGATTCTTTAGAGATGGCTGGAAAAATGGTAGACAAACACATTCTTGCTGATAGTAATTTTCCATCTTTAACCAATCTTATGCGATATAATGTACAAAGTAAGTTGTATGTCACTACAATAGAAAAAATAACCCTGAAAACTCCGAAAACACAGCTATGCGAAAAACTAACTGTAATCAATACTTTTTATACAGGTGGACCAACTGTTAGTGGTCTCGATGATCATGACTATCCTAATTTAAATGGTGGATCAATGAGTTTAACAAATATCAATCAAATGAAGATACATAGCAAAATTCCACTGCCTTCTGAAGTAATGGAACACTTTGGTCGTATCCTTTTTGAACACTCAATATTGTCTCTTTCAGAGATAAATCTACAATTATTTGAATAATTTTAGGATTATTACACTATATTTTATTTAATCCTTAGAGAAAATATAGATATGCAATGTCACTGCATGATGGGCCTTTTTACAGAAATTTCCAAAGCCTGGCTTACTATCGACAGTGATATTTATCTATGGTCCTATGAAAATGAGTAAGCATAAATATATTTTGTATTTCTTATCGGTCAATATAAGCTCATACATTTATATGTGGAAACAAAATATTTAATTTTACCATAATATTGTGCAGGTCGGATGTTGCATACTTCGATGGACTGAATGAGACTATTATAAGCGTAGGTTTAGTGAAACCCAAGGCAGGAATTTTCCAGAATTACGTCAAATATTTATTAATTCTCACAACAACAGTAGAAATAACTATCCTTGGTGTTACGATACCCGATGATACAGGAGGTAACAATTTACCGAATCTCTAGTTGTTTGCGCCAATTTGACTACTTGTTATTACATGGTTGCCTTACATTATTATTCCCTCGTATACCCACAGAAGTTCAATTAGTCCCGGAACCAATTTTTACCGTCACTACTGACGGAATAGGAATTACTACAATTGCTAATACCAGCAGTGGCCGAATCTTTCTCGGCGGTAGAAATGGCTCTCTGTTCGAAATATATTATCAGGTTATGATAGATTTGTGATCTTGATTGTGATTTTATATTCATCTTGAGTTCTATCTTAATCGATGATTTCCTTGCGTACAGGCAGAGAGCAGTTGGTTTGGCAAGCGGTGTAAAAAGATCAATCACTCGGAAGGTCCGTTGTCGTTCCTGGTACCATCGTTTGTTTCTATGGCACTGTCGGAGGAAGAAGCTATAATTCAGATATCCGTGGACGATTCGCGCAACATTTTGTACACTTTGGGCGATAGGGGTACGATCACAGTTTGGGATATTGATAATGGCGGTGCGTCGAAAATTACATCCTTGTCTCAGGCTTCTTTGGTGCAAAATACTGTCCACGTTGTTAAGTATGTGACCTTTCGTTGATATTGTGATAATAATGTAAGTTGATGGTGATATCGAGTTAATAACGATTGCTCTTCTTCTAGGACTCTGGATAGTAATAATTTCCGACCCCTTGTGAGCATATCAGCCATATCGGAGTCCGAATCGGTACACTTAAACCTGGTTGTGGTCGCAGCGACGGGGACTCGCTTCTACTTCAGCTGCACCTCGGTTACAAATCCTACTAGTAGACCGCAAGGTCTGCAATTGATACATGTCAGATTACCACCGGGTTACGCTGCGAACGCTCCGGTGATGAGGCCACGGAAAGTGCAGATGGCGTATTATAGAAAAGGTAAATCACATTCACAAAAGTAGTTAAATAACTTAAAAAGTCGAACTAAACTTTTTGTGACTTAAGCAGTCTGCAATGAGAATTTAAGTTCTGAGCTTTAAGAAATTGACCAATCACAGTCGATTGTTCTCCTAACATTCTCCTAAAATTCACATGGTGAATTTCTTAAGGCTTAGAGCTGAAATTCTCACTGTAGACCCCGCTTTACCCGATGCATTGTGAGTGGAATGCATTGCGAATTGTAGGATTCGTATCACATCGAGATGATTTTCAGGCACCCTTATTCTCGTCTGCGGCGGTGATACAGAGAGCGCATGGTGTTTGAGTAACGACGCCTATCCATTTACAAATTATTTAGCCGAAACTCAAAGTATCCTGCCTCTCGATAGTCCAGCTTGGGCAATGGAGGAGATCATTGGGGATTCGGCTATACACATCGAGAAGCAGAACAGTCCTCAGGGTGAGCCTCCGCTGTTGGTGCGCCAACACATGGAACCACCGAGAAAATTCATATTTCTCACAGCACAGGCACGCATACGATCTATATTACATTTATATTATGTCTGTATGTACAAAACATTACGCACATATTTATTATTGATTGATTGATTTTGATCGTTTTGTGTGCTGCAGGGCGCAATAATCTTGATGCAGGTGCGTCCCGTGGACATCCTGCGACAGCTGCTCTTGGAACAACGCGGACCCGACACCGAACCGGTGCGCGCGTATTTTCAGTCGCAATCTCTGGAGCAAGCTTGCGCCACGTGCCTTATTCTGGCGACGCTCGCGAGTTCTCAAAACGCCCAGGTTGGTGGCAACGTCATGCATCGTCATTTACGTTATTCACATATTAAGAATAATACTGATACGAATATCTTCGGTGGCCGTCAGTTATCCGAGTGGGCGACCCGTGCGTTCTTTTTATACGGCGGCCAAAGGACAGTAGGAATAGGTCTCCCCATTGACATGCACAGTGGTTTCTCTAATATCAACCCAGGTGTGTACGCGACATCCCATGAATTGTTCCGTGCTGTGCGCAGCGCAAATATGCAACGAGTAGCGTCTGTTTCGGCTTCGTGCTTTCTGATTTGATTTTGTTTTCAACTCAGTAGATTTACGTACGTCCACGCCCAGAATGCCAACCTTCGACTCGAGAACTCAAGCCTTCCGATCGCACGCTCAAATGGGACTCACCACGGACGTCGCTTTGCAACACTTCTCCGCGAAGCACAGCGGATTATATTTGTACGTAGGAAGAATACTTCGTCCTATATGGAACATAAGGTGTATAAAGCAAGAAATAGTGAATAATAAAAGTCAGGTGAGTGCGACGTCAAAGGGAAACGATCACAATTGTTACTTCACTGTTCGTTTTATAGATGGAAGTACAATGAATGCTGCTTACTTTTTCCAGATATCCAGTACGGTGCCAGCGACACAAATAGCCTGGATCTTAGGACATTTGCAAGCATTGAGGTGTTTCTTGAACAAAAATACGCATATCTCGAAACAGTACGTATCGTCTGAACATTTTATTTCTTAATATAAAATGATTTATAATTAAAAGTCAATTAGAAAGTTCACTTTGAACTAAAATGTACTCGTTTTTTCTAGACAAAACGCAACTAATAGAAGTATAACGACTGGCTTTGAAACGACCATTTCGAGCCACTTTCAAGAGCCAATCGTGGAAGAAAGGAATTCGTTGGATGCTCTAAAAGTTTTCATCACTCACGCCTGCGAAGTTCTCGGTTTGTGGAAGATATTGTGCGAGAATCAGTTGAACAATATTGTGAATTGCTTAACGAAGGTTATTATTATTATTATTGTTCAATTTTAGTTGAGTCTTTCGCGTGGAATATTCGCCTCTTATTCTTATATGATGTACGTTCAAAGTGCACGTATTGTCTTGTAGGATCAGATCGCTCAGTTTTCGACCGCCACCTTCAGAGACTTGATTTTGATAGGCCATGAGATATCCTCTCTGCTCATCGTTCATTTGATTGACAGGTAAATTCGTGTCTTCTAAAATATGTAGCAGAGAGAGTGATTTATCATTAATGTTCTGCAGCTATCTCGGGGACAACGCGTCGGTAGATACCGTAAGCGCAAAGTTGAGGGAGGTATGCCCGAATTTGTACAGATCCGAGGACGCCGATTGTTCTAAGGTGATGCTCACAATAGCGTGTAATTGTCAACTTTCGTACGCTAAATGTCGATAATTAAGAATAGTGATTGTTTTGCGAATTTAGGCGAACGAGATTATTCTGAAGGCGAAAAATTGCACAAATCCGGAGGAGAAAGAATTGTACCTGCAGTCTGCCTTAAAGGTACGTTGATGATATTAGGGATTCGATTATGTGATACATTCGCACGACACAAGAAGGCAAAACGTGTGATCTTGTTTTCGTTTGTTCAATGTGTGCGCAGCTTTGCAAGAAGGTAGCGCCCAGGTTGAATTTGGCCGCGGTGTGCCAGCAGTTTGTGGCGTGCCAGTTTTACATGGGAGTGCTCGAATTGTGTATCTGCTGTGCAGAAAGAATAGATCCCAACAATGCCGCCTCTCATTATTACAAGAACAACGAGCCCCAAGAAGATAACGAAGGATACCAGGCCTTTATGAAACGGTATGTGTAGGTTATAATTTCCCGGATAGCCGCGAACAATCTTCCCAATAATCCGATTCGTCTTCCCTTCTCGTGTTCCTTACAGTTTAGAAATTTATAAGGAATTCATCACGATGCTGGAACACTTGTATCAGCAGAGTCTCTCCAGCCCTTTAACGCCGACTGTACCGAGCAAGCCTGGGCCTCCCTTGCTGACTTCGATCACTGCGATAACACCGGCGAAGGAAATGGTAAGATGTATGATCTTTCGGATATTTTAGGCTTTCCCGTGCAGAAATTATAATTTTAAAATTTCGAAAATAAAAACTATCTCCTCAATTTTTCGCGGATTCCTTCGATTTCTGTTCCAAGAGAATAAAAATTTGTTGAAAAAAATTCACATTAATTTTTTCTGTAAAGAAAATAAGAAACCATAAAAGTCTGCGGAAAAATGGGGGAAAAAACGGTTTTTTCTTGCGAAACTTTAAAACTATAATAGAAATACTTCATTCGGCTTCCGAGTTAGTGCCGCGCCTTTACGCGATTTGTTTCCGACGTTTCGTGACCATTTCAGTTCGCTTTTGGGTCGGGAAAGTTCTGAGCCGTTCTCTTATCCTGAGGAAGTGAATTGAAATGTTCAGGAAACATGAAGGACGCGACATTACAACTCGAGAGCCAAATTAAGTATGTATGATCTTTCTGGTCGTCTGGGGTCGTCTGGGGTGTATTTTCATTCGAACGCTTCTCCTCTTTCAGTTGCATGAGATCATAGGCGACGCGCTGCAGGCTCCGTGCGAGACGCTACATTCCTCTATTTACACCTGGATGATCGAGAAAGGGCTGCATGGTGAATTGGTCGCGCTCGCCGCACCGTCGTTGGAGACTTACCTCAATCGTGCCAACGCGCTCGAGCTGCTCTGGCAATTTTACGAGAGAAACAAGAATCACGCAGCTGCCGCGAAAATCTTGGACTCTTTAGCCAGCAAAGGGTACGCGTACGTCGGTCCTTGTGTCTTGATCGATCGTTTCTCAAAACGGATGTGTAAAAGTTGACGTTCGTCACGTGTAGGTCAGATATATCACTACCGGAGAGAGTGGAGTATTTGGCACGAGCGGTTGCGTGCATGCGAAGCCATCAGACCGGATACGCTCCTTACCTTGGGATCTTCTTGCGCGAACTGGAAGATAAGCTGGAAGTAGCTAGAATGCAGCAAAAGGTATTTTGATACCGCGTCAGATGCTTTGATCGGGACGTCTTATTGTTTATGTATGTATATGTATACGACAATCATTCGCTTTGAATCTTTAATAGATACTCGATATTATCAACAATATAACGAACAATCAGCAAAGTCTGCACGATTCCATGACGGTGAAAGACGCAAAATCGAGACTGAATTCTTCGCTGCTTGACATCACACAGGTTTGTAACTTTGGTAGATACTGCGTTTTTTCCTTTCTTTCTTTTACTATGCGTTTGGTGACGTTTTTGTGAAACATCGATTACAGTTGTACGAAGAATACGCAGAGCCCTTGCAGCTTTGGGAATGCAAATTGGCTATAATTCATTGCTCAGGTCATCAGGATGATATGTTGATCAAAGGAATTTGGACGAATATAATTGATAATGGTACGTAATGTTCCTCCTATATCTTCCAACACTGTCGTATTGAATTTAACTCTAATTTCTAATGAGTTTCTGTTCGCAGAATTAGAAAACGTGACAGCTCCATCCAACGAAGATAAAATGACCATTTTAATGAGTAAAGTTAAATTACTTGGCCAGGAATATGTCGGATCGCCGCATTGCTTCCCAATTGGTAACTGCACTTTGTATATTCTCAGAGAAACTCAAGTTTGTATTGCTATTTATACATATACGAATGTTTCCTAACTTCTTTCATGTGTGTGTATGTGTTACAGACTTTTTAGTGAAACAACTGGAGATGAAAGCGTGTAAATATAAAATTTCCAATACTTGCATCATAACCGGGTTCTTAGAATTGGGAGTGGCGATGGAGGACCTCTTGGACATTTATGACAAGTAAGTATGACAAGCGCGATGCAGGAGCGCGAATGCTTGTATTCTCGCGAGATGCCAAATAATTGTACCTCTACTTTTAGAATGATCGGTAAAAATACCCGTACCTGGTTGAATGAAGGCAACGAATTTCACCTGATTGAATCGACAGCGAATTTGGTGCATCATTTTATAAAACATTCGAACGTTACGAACAGCTTTATCAGGTGAGCGCTATCCGTGGTTGACCAAATGTTGTCTGACAAATTAAAAGTGGGAGAGAAGGGAACTCGATTGTGTAGAAATCAAAATTGAATCGTTCGTTCAGTCGTCGTCGATCTTACAGCGTTAAACTTGTTTATAACGTTCAATCTTCCTTTTAACGCAGGAGAAAAATAATAACAAAATGTCAGGATGTCATATCGAAGTGCTTAACAACACTCTTCAGCAAACCTAACGGCGGTGACCTCGACAGAGAAATAGCGAATTTGCGATCGATCCAAAGCATATTGAATCGCATGTGAGACAGCTTTACCTGAGAGCAATCAGGATTGGACGTACATTATATATATAAAAAATAGGGTATCAAAGTGACTTTTCAAAGTATCTGATACAAGCCGCTGCGCTACGCCAAGCCACGACGCTGTTGACGACGGCGTCGCTAATCAAATAATTACTCAATTTATAAATATTTACCAAGTACTTTGTCTCTTTAATTTTACAAAGTTGCAAATTAATACTGCATCAAGTGGTTATGTGAAATTCTTAAATATATGTAATAATGTATATATATTTAAAGTTGTGTTTGTTTATTTACTATCCTTTTCACAAAAATATAACAAACCTTTACAGGAGAAGAGAATCTTGAGAAACTTTGTCGACATTATTAGATTATAAAGCATCTAAAGGTTATAATGGTTTGTATTCTTGTATATATATTTTATTAAACAGATATTGTATTACGTGTGTTAAATGTAGGTATAAAATATATAAGGTTTTATCATGTAATAATAAATCACTTATGAAAATAGAGAGAGACTTAATAAGATGCAATTAAAGATTTATTTATAAATAGGATGTTCATATCACTAATGAGAGTATTCCTTTGAAACAGATGGTTAGTTCTGAAAAGAGCAGGTATTTAAATTAATCATTTAAGCTTGTCTCCATAAATACATGTTAATTGGATATCCTGGAGCTTAATAATGACACTCTTAGCACGATTAACATAATTGCACTTATACTAGTTTGAAATGCATGTATTATTACCCAATACATCTCGACATCTTAGAGACATGAGATGACAAGACAGATAAGACTTATTATGCGTTTTTCTCCAAATTAATACTTGATGAAACATTCTACCGTTAGATTTGTTAGATTTTACATGAATAAATTACCGAAATCGCGTGTAATAAAACGTCTAAGTCGAAATGGATGTTTAACTGAACAATGGAGCATCGAGTCTCCAAATCTGCATCAGAACTTCGATGATTCTTTGAACGTGTACACAAAAATACGGCCTCACAGCATGGCATAGACGCAATATTAATTTTCATTAAACGTACCGACTGTAGGAAGAACAGTAATACCAATGGCGATTTCGAGTACAATGCATCCCGATATCCTGCTTTACATCTCCTGCATCCGCAGAATAGACGCCATCGCGTAAAGTTTACATCGTAAACTGAATGTAATATCAGAAATACGAGATGCCGAATGTTAGAAAATCTAATTGCATTGTAATTCACAACGACGAAACTTCTTGCCGAATATTTTCTCAAAGGAATTTTTTCGGAGAAACGTGTTCCTTGTTGCGTATGCATGGCCTCGGGAACGTGACGCTTTCTGATTGGCTGACGCAACTAGGGTGGGGAAAGCAGGTGCAACGGATGAAGCGACACTCCTATTGGCGGGCACTGTTGTGGTGGGGAGGTCACAGACTCAAGGTATAAATAAGCCGAGCTGGCGTAGTGTGATTCACTCGTTCTCTGTTCCAGTCAGAGTAAATATTTGGTGTTCGCCGTTTAGATAGATCAAGATGACTGGTCGTGGAAAGGGAGGAAAGGGATTGGGAAAAGGAGGAGCGAAGCGGCATCGCAAAGTACTTCGTGATAACATCCAGGGTATCACCAAGCCCGCCATCCGTCGTCTCGCACGTCGTGGTGGTGTCAAGCGCATCTCCGGCTTGATCTACGAAGAGACACGCGGTGTCCTCAAAGTATTCCTCGAGAACGTGATTCGTGACGCTGTCACATACACCGAGCACGCCAAGAGGAAGACCGTGACCGCCATGGACGTTGTCTACGCTCTCAAACGTCAAGGAAGAACCCTCTATGGTTTCGGCGGTTAAATATGCTCGTTCGACCGCATCGCAAAAACAATCGGCCCTTTTCAGGGCCACCAATATCAAACGTGGAATTTTTTCTTGGTACAGCGATTAATATAACCTCAATTTTTTAATACTCGTAAAATATATATGTGTATATACACACTTCAGTTTACATGCTAAAAAAAAGTTTGATTTGCAATTTTTACTGTGTCACACGCATTTATCCATATCTTATATATTGTGTTTATATTGTAATCATTATTTGACTACTCGAAAAATCTGAAACTCAAATATTAAACGATACTCCTCATTTCTATCCTATCCGTCAGTCTTGTATCGAATCTCACTTATCCTTATTTACCCTTATTAATTTTCTATTTAATTCTTGCGTTAACCCCGAACAATTTATTGCTTTTTGTATCTCTTCACTTTCATTCTTATTTTTCTTTCCTATATCACTGGCTTGATTTCATTGCTCTTTCCTTTTAAATTTCTTTTCCTTTTCTATAACTTAGACTGCTTTTGTATTTTTACTATTTAAATATATTTAAAATATTTGAAAGGTAAGAATAAAAATGGTTTTGAGAGTCTGCTTAATACAAAAATTTCGAGTTTGACTAGTATCCTCGCGCAAAATTAGAGATTTAATCTTACTTTATATATACTTGGACAATAAATTAATCTGTATATAATCGTACAAAAATTATTTTCAAAATATACATATACAAGGAATAATTGTACAATTGACGTCATACGTAATATTCTTTAGACGGAGTCACATTATTTTCAGCTTTATAAATATATAACTCGTAAGAATGAAAACCGCAGAAATTAGGTTAGTTATAATGATAGGATTCTAATAACTCCAGTAATATTAGTTTCAATATTGTGCAGATATGAAAGGTTAAAAATATAATAGCAAACGATATTAAATAAAAAATATAATAGCAAACGATATTAAATTTTGTAAGACTAGAAGAGAAAGTTCAATATAATCAATATCTAGTAAATAGTTATAGCGTCAATACTAAATTCTAAGCAGAACTTCAGAGACAGCAATAAATGTTACACTTGTAACAATATACGCGTAATATAAACATTGCTTTAAATTCTAGAGGTCGTATGCTTCGGGTTTCTGCTCGATAATTAAACGTTCCATCGATAAATTAACGGCGCGATTGCATCGTTTTTGCTTAGTTGAGCTTCAGCAGGCGCCTGACACCCAATTTATATTCCGAAAATGAAAAAAAAACTCATATTTTCTCATATTAAACACCAACTAATAGTAACATTACAAAAATGTTATAATTCCCTACTCAGCAAATATAACTGTCATATATAATGCATGTTATATTGCACTATTGAGTAAGAAATAACACTGATGTAACGTTACTGTTTGGTGATTTCTTGGGATTAAATGCGGATACATTACGAAACTCAACAGAAAACGTCGTATAATCTTTCCGTCGCCGATTACAACACCGGAAACAGCGTACAAATGCGCAATTAAACTTAAAGCATTGTGAACAAATCGAACAAGATATCCACGTTTTGAGACATTTTGGCCCTGAAAAGGGCCGATGGGTGCATGCGTCAAGTAGCCGCCGAGTGAAGAAAATTTTTCACTTGGAGCTGGTGTATTTCGTCACTGCTTTCGTGCCTTCGCTGACTGCGTGCTTGGCCAATTCGCCGGGCAGCAGTAGCCTCACCGCCGTCTGTATCTCACGGGAAGTGATCGTCGATCTTTTGTTGTAGTGCGCCAGTCGTGACGCCTCGGCAGCGATTCTCTCGAACACGTCGTTCACGAAGCTGTTCATGATGCTCATCGCCTTGCTGGAGATTCCGGTATCCGGGTGCACCTGCTTCAGCACCTTGTAAATGTAAATGGCGTAACTTTCCTTCCTCTTCCGCTTCTTCTTCTTGTCGGTCTTGCTGATATTCTTCTGAGCCTTACCGGCTTTTTTCACAGCTTTCCCACTGGCTTTTGGCGGCATGACGCAAGTCAACCAACGAAAGTGTCTTCAGCAACGTGAGACGAGATGCTAACTGGTCGAAGTCCAGTTATCGAGTGAGCCGTGCGGCCGGCCGACGTGCGCTTTTATACGAAACGAGGCCGGCAACGGCGCACCAATCGCGTCGCGCGCTCGTCAGCCGAGCTCATTGGTGAGGTGCGTCGGCCGCAGCTGCCTCACGCTTTGTTGTACGTTGAAAACCGGAGCTCGGCGGAATTCATCGCTCACGAACCAAGCGTTTGCATCAAGGTGGCTTGTAATATAATGAAGCGGGTCGAACGGTTCGATAAAGTTCCCCTCGATATAGATAATAATAAATATATTAAGATGTGTTCGTTATGCCGGATCGATGCTGCCACCGGCCGTACTGACGATTCGTGGAAATAAGAGGCCAGAGTGCGATTTCCTTGGCAAAATGACCGATTGTACGCGGTTTCGCTGCAATTACACGCCGTGTCACGACGTAAGTTTGCGTTCCAGGCAGATCGATATCCTTCGACGACGTTCGAGTCGTGAGCTGTTCAGGAGTGTCGCGGACATCGAAAGAAGCGAGACAAACAAGTTCCATCGTTTTTAGAATTAATATGAATTTTTTATCGATGCTAACGTATCTATTGTCCTCTGTTACACGCGTACTTCGACGCTTCATACAATATAGATATCGGGGTTCGACTCGATCGAGCACGATTGGCACGGAACAGTCGCGAGTACCTTCGTGTGGCTACGGAAGCGGACGGACACGCGAGACAGTGGAAGAGCATTTTTTTCTCCCAGCGCCATTTCGCGATGCGCTGTGTATGCCGAGCATCCGTACCAATTATTTTTGTATACTCGCAAGGTTATATGCTTGGACGCTTATATACCCTAAACGGGATTTCTTGGGTGTAATACATGTAATACCTCTGATGAAACATGTTTATGTATATATATATATAATAAATTTTCCTATTTAAATTTCATTTAATTTCCCTCTACGAAATATTGGACAATTCGTTATGTGAAATATTTAATAGTAGAATATGTACACGCCAGATTGAACTCTGAATCTAATTTTAATCTGTACAATCATTATCTAAGTACATACTTTGAAGTATATCACAATGTTCTATAAGATTATTTAATAATCTCGAAATATATATATAAATATTTGTTTCAATAATCAACAAACTAATAATTTGTATAAAAGGTTAAAAATACTATCAACTCTCTGAAGGGTTTGTATAACCTCAATGTTTAGGATGATAGGTTAGGTTGCGTCTCAATGCTAGGCAAGATCATTCCATTGTCATAAGTATTTGTGGCCCTGAAAAGGGCCGTTTGCGTATATCTTCTGAATTTATGCTTTCTTCTCGGTCTTCTTGGGCAGCAACACAGCCTGAATGTTCGGCAACACGCCACCCTGTGCGATGGTCACACCGGATAACAGCTTATTCAATTCTTCGTCATTACGTATGGCGAGCTGCAAGTGACGAGGGATGATTCTCGTCTTTTTATTGTCACGAGCTGCGTTGCCGGCCAATTCCAATACCTCAGCAGCGAGGTACTCCATGACAGCGGCTAGGTAAACCGGAGCACCGGCACCGACGCGTTCCGCGTAGTTCCCCTTTCTTAGCAATCGGTGAATACGACCAACGGGGAACTGCAGTCCAGCCCTGTTCGAGCGAGACTTCGCCTTTCCCTTGACTTTACCGCCCTTTCCGCGTCCAGACATCTTGGATCAGTCAGTGAGTGAAAACACGAAGAGATCTTTCCTCTGCCAAATGCGAGAAAATTGTGNNNATGTGCAGTCGCGAACGATCCCTTCGGGGCACCGGCCCGAACCCCGTAGTATTTTGGGCTTAGCGGGTAGAGGGGGGACTACCTTGCCGTACCTTTTTACCTTCCCTCCACATTATTCTTATTTTTATATGGGAACTCAAAATTTACATAATTATCACACCAAACTTAACACCCGAAGGATTGCTCTGTCCTCGAACGCGGAGAACCACGGCCNGGCGTCGCCGGCCGGCGATGACCCTTTTATATCGGGTGGGACGGGCATGCCTTCACCAATGAGGGCGCGCGCTGTGCTCCCGGCCTTCCGATTGGTGCGTCGCAGCTCACGCGCGTGAGTATATAATGACCGCAGAGGCGCTGCGGTTTCACACTTCTATTGGACATCGAGATCGCTGTATCTGACCGTTCAATCGACGATTTGCAAGAATGCCACCGAAAGCGAGCGGTAAAGCCGTGAAGAAAGCCGGCAAGGCTCAAAAGAACATCAGCAAGACCGACAAGAAGAAGAAGCGTAAGAGGAAGGAGAGTTATGCCATTTATATCTACAAAGTGTTGAAGCAGGTGCACCCGGACACCGGTATCTCCAGCAAAGCCATGAGCATCATGAACAGTTTCGTCAACGATGTTTTCGAACGCATTGCGGCCGAGGCGTCGCGATTGGCTCATTACAATAAACGCTCCACCATCACCTCCCGGGAGATCCAGACTGCCGTCAGGCTGCTCCTACCGGGCGAATTGGCTAAGCACGCAGTCAGCGAAGGCACAAAGGCGGTGACCAAGTACACCAGCTCGAAGTAAATTGGGAAATACACTTGGGACTTACGAACGGCCCTTTTCAGGGCCAACAAATCCCTCAAACGTTGACTCACCTGGTCGTGTTTCAGCTTCACGAGACTTTAAAAAATTATCGAATAGTTGTGTGAACGATGATAATTTGTATCTTATTAAATTTATTCTTAAGAGCGTCTGGAATTTTACAAAAAATAATTCAGTACATGCATTGATAATCACCGCCAATGTAATTGCATATCGATTGATCTCTCCGAGATACTTCTTGAAGCAACGAATATAATTACGCGACATAATTACGTCCGGTCCGTATTTCACGGGCTTCGAAGACAGTTTAAATTTCATAACGCGTGACGTAGCCACGCCGCAACGCAAAAGGCTCTAGTGCAATCTTGCAAAAAATGTCGCCAATCAAGCGCGGATGTACGGGCGCGCTCGGTAATTATGATTCGCCAAGGGATATCGCGTGAATTCGCCTGGCACAGGCAAGTGTCTTCATTCTCGTGGGGAATCGTACGCGCCTCGAGTTTGCCTCGCTCGACCGTGTTTTTATTCCCCCGTTACTCCGAGACCTTCCATCCTAACCTAACAAAATTTCCGAAGCGTGCGGGTCCGCGTTGCTGCGGTATGGCAACCCGCCCGGCGGGGTTCTTATCGGATGGCAGACGACACTTGACAGATCTCTTCCGCGCCGCCGTGAAAGCGGTGTCTCCGAACGAGATCATCAGAAGGAAAGTGAGACTCCGGGATGACGTTCTGTATGTCAACAATGAGAGATATCCGCTCGGGAAGAACGTTTACTTGGTCGGATTCGGCAAAGCGGTTATGGGGATGGCCGTGGAGCTCGAGAGGATACTCGGTGACGTCCTGAAGAAAGGTATACTCAGCATACCGAGCAGGTCGCTGGACGCGATATGGGAGTCCGAGGATAAGTCCAGCTTCCCGAAGCTGCACGACAGCGTGATCGAGTATCGCGAGGGTGGCGTCGACAATCAGCCCAACGGCGAGTCGTTGGAGGCCACACACCGTATTATAGATCTGGTGGAGAATTTAACTAACACCGACACTCTGATAGTCTTGGTATCAGGCGGAGGCTCGGCTTTGCTGTACATGCCGAGGCCGGTCCTCGACCACGAGGACAAGCTGCAGCTGTGCAGGAAACTTCAGAACGCAGGTGCCGGTATCACCGAGCTCAACGTCGTGAGAAGAAAGTTGTCTCTCGTGAAAGGCGGCGGCCTGGCACGAATGGCTCATCCGGCTTCCGTAATCACGCTCATATTATCCGATATCATCAACGACCCCGTGGACCTAATCGCCAGTGGCCCCACTGTGTACAACGCCAAAGCACCGGAGGAGATAGCCGCTGTCCTGAGAAAGTACAACCTGTATCAGTCGCTAGATGGTGACCTGAAGAAAGTTTTAACATCCAAGGAGACCCACAACGACGCTCCACTGTTGAATACAGCCGGTCAGTTTAAGCACGTGACGAACATAATCGTGGGGAACAATACGATGGCCGTGGAAGCCGCGTCGCGAGAAGCGTTGCGCAAAGGATTCACTCCGATAATCCTGAGGAACGATGTTCAGGGCGACGTGCGTGACGTTGCCGCGGCGTACGTGCGCATTGCGAGTTCGGTAATCCTCGCAATGAGAGGTGAATTGAGCCTGGAAGATTTCTGTGACCGAGTCTGCAACGAGCCGACGATTCCGTTGGATTCTCCGAAATCACGCGAGATCTATCGTTCCGTTGTCGGCGATATCGGTGATATTGTTCTGATTGGTGGAGGAGAGCCCACGGTTCGGGTGACGGGTGAAGGAAAAGGCGGCAGGAATCAGGAATTGGCCGCGAGCTTCTCGCTAAGTTTCTTCAGTGCGATCAGGTCGCGGCCGACGCTCGCTAACTGCGAGGTGATGATGTTGAGCGCCGGTACCGATGGTCAGGATGGTCCCACCGACGCCGCCGGTGCGTTCGGTTATCCCGCCATCGCGCCTGTAACGTACGATCTTCGCCGGAAAGTCCAAGCTATGCTCGGTGAGAAATTCGCGCCGATCTCGTCCCGGGAAGCGATGAAATACGCGAGGACGATAACTGACGAAGGGGACACGCGGGATCCGTCGTGTGAAAAACCGGGAACGAATAACGCGATCGATCCTCGGGTGTTAACGATGATGGAAGCGGAACGCATGTTGATCGACAACACTCTGGCGAATAACGACACGTACAATTTTTACTCACGCTTCAAAAGAGGCGCGGATTTACTGAAGACGGGACTCACCGGCACCAATGTTATGGACTTACACTTGATTTACATAAGAAAGGAACCATGCGAATCCGCGATATCCGACGAGGTAACACAGTGTGAACGCATCTTCGACGCGCACGATTTGCGCGCCGATGCAACTACCGTCGCCAAATACAAGACGATGCAGGCTTCCTTACAATTTGACGAGGACGAAGACTTAACTGCTAAAGCGAGGGAAGGTAAGCCGCCGCTCAACATAAGGATCGTCGATAAGAGTCTTACGGACCCGTGTTGCGATAAAAACTGCAAGCAATGATTCAGCGGATGATACGGTGAAGAATGTGCGATAAAACGGCCTGTATTATAGCGCAATTAAAATTATATACGCACAATATTTTCCTCTAACGAAGAATAAATATTTTATATTGTTGTAATACCGAGAATTTTATAAATGTACATGAACGCTCTTCAATTATATTTGTATGTCAAAGGCACTGCTCAAAAAAAAAATATATATATATTTATATATATATATATATATATCTTAAATTATAACATTTCTTTCTTTTTCTGTTGCATACACAGTCGACATACTCATTACCATCGAAAATGTGGCAATATATTCCTTTTCTGAAATTATCTATTTTATAAAACACGAGATTATACTTTTAAAGGTTTATATATTAGAAAGGTCAAATTATACGCGCGTGTGTGTGTGTGTATGTACGTACGTCAGTAATATTGGTTATAAATTAACATCATATACAATGACGAAAAATGAGATCACGTATTTGTACACTATCATTATTGTGCATGAAAGTTCAAGAGTTTAGACGTGAAAGCCTCTCTACAATCGCGGACTAATCTAATACGCTAAAGATCCCAACTGAACAGATGATGTTTGACTAGCATATCACGGACCCCGTCCTTCAAAGGCTGCGACTGCTCCTTCTTCGGCGGTAGTTCCCAGTCGGGATTCAAGTTAAATGCAAATTGGCTCAATATCCTTAATTCGCACTTGATTTGCACCCAGCCTGGGCTGTTTATGAAACTCCACGGCTGGTACCTAAACAAATCGCATAACAGCTATCGTACAACAGCAAACGCATACTTATAAACGAGCAGACGTGTGCGGTTTGCCGCTCACCACTTTTGCACCACCTCCACGCACGAGCACAAAACCTCCAGCCACAGATGTAGCACTTGCTCGTTCAACCCGAGGCAGATGAGGGAACGCAATTTCACATCCATCTGAGCGTGCGCGTTGTCGTGCGTTAAATTCACTGACTGAACGCAACGATACAACAACTGGAAAAATTGGCCAATTCGTCATTCATCGAAATAACGGAGACGAAGGTGAGAAGTGGTAGAAATATGAATATACGATGGCTATATAGCACATACACACCTCTTCCGGAGTCAGAACTTTACCATCTTCATCCAATCTGTACGTTTTGCACAGAACTAATCGGCTGTAAACCGAATTGAAGTCCTTCTCCACTTCTCTGTTGGAAGCCTCTTCTATAAATAGCCATGGGTGGCACGGCCCGCCCAAAAATGACGGTCTCTTCATTCCATGCTCGAGCACAGCTTTCACGGTAGGACACAGTGTACCTCTTACCAAGTCGGTGACGGCTTCGCTCACCGCGTCGTCTCCGGCACACGTGTACTGTTTACTCCGTTCGTCCAGTAGCTCAACGAACTTGGCGGGGAACCATCCTGGAATGCGGATGAAATTAGATGCCGCGAAATTAATGCGTAACTTCGCACACGTTACCTCTCAATCCATTGAGCTCTCCTACCCAGCAATGCTCGTCCTTTTGGCTGATGATCGTGATTATATCGTTCTTTCGAAAACCGAGCTCGTCGTCGTCGTGTCTTTCAAAGTCTGGAATATAATTGGTCGCTTATCGCGAAGTTATGAAGAAGTACAGAATATATATATACTAAGATAGAAGCGGTGTTTAAACCTAATAGAGCCTTCGCTCTTCTCTTCCGCGTTCGTGATACGTTCACATAGTTGTCGTGATCTTTCGCGTGACTCTCCATAGTGTAATCTGCTATGAGCACAATGTTGTTCAGTTTCGGGTCGACGTTTATGAAGTGCCTCGCCACTTGCAACACGGCTTCCCTCAGGTCGACTAGAATTTCTGGGGATTTCAGGTTCGCATAAAGTTAGTAGGCGCAACGGATGCGAATTTCGATGGGAACAAATTTATGTATACAACGACGCACCTGTTTGACGAATGTTTTTGGATTTCGCGTCATCTTCACCGTCATCGTTCCCAAACAGAAACGTTTGCAGCATTGATTTATTTCGCTTCATTTGGCGTCTAATAGAAAAGGTGTGTTCCGATTAACACAAGGTTAATCTTCCGATATCGGTATCGGTAATAGTGAGACAAGTGTTGTCATTATTTACCTGTTCAAATGTTGCTTCGGCAAATTCGGTACTGCATCCGGATTCCCTACTAAGCCACCCTGATCAGCCATCAAGTATGCCAAATGACGGCGTCTGTGAGTTTCAACCAACACGTCCGTCAATGATCCGCTAACTTCTAAGGACACCTGAAATACATATGGAATATAGCAAAATCCTTGGTTTAACTCGAACACGCTTCTACAACTATACATCAAGACAAACACACATTGAATAGTTGGTCAACGTCGTCGACGTCTCCTGGTATGTTTGAAAGCGCGTTGAATATCTGCGCCGAGTTCTCCAATTGTCTCAAGTCCGTTTCTGAAGGAATATCCAGTGCTATTTGAAAGCAATTATATAAAGCAACGTGCTTGATCGTAAGATATAATAAATACCTTTTATCTTCAACATCCCAAGTGTGATTTGAAACAGAACTATGGATCCGTCGAAAAGGAACATATCCCATATCCGCAGTAATATCTTCATATGTACAACTGATGCGAATAAAGTCAAAAACCAGTGGAGAGATATGAGGCTCAGTTCTATATCGTGTTGCACTAAAACGTGATCTATGTCAGGAAGATAATTAGTTACTAATGTGCGAAGCACTCTTTGGTCGGCTTGAATACCTGTAAGAAGCAATGTAATTGTAACTTGATGTTATAATTGATACAGTCAACTTTGAAAAAAAATCAGGATTTTTCACACATAATCTTCGTATCGTAAATTACCCAGCAATGTTGAAGAATAATAAGAGGCTGGTAATAAATCTTCTACTATCGTCGCCATCATCCAGAATGCGTCTTCCTCTTCCAAGAGCAACAATAATGACGCTGCCATTGTACCCGTGCCTTGACAATAACTTGATAAAATAGACAAGTAAGTTGATGAATCTTGACATCACAATATAATAGGATTATTATATACATATATATATATTTCTTATTTGTACATACCCAATGTCAGGATAAAGCCAAGCTAAAGCACGCATAACACGCCTTAAACGGGGTATACCAGTGCTATGGAGATGGCTGAAACATGCATTGGCTGGCATAATGCGAAGGAGATCCTTCTCAATTTGTTTATTCGTCATTAATGCGTCATTACTCGAGGCTTTCACTATATCTTTGTACATGATTTCTGACGAACACTTCTTCTGAAGTGCCCCTGTAATAAAAGATATATTCCCACAATATTGAGCCGATTCTTTGTCTCCTACGTGATTTTGGGATTTACCTGACATGCGCATCCAGATCTGCGGTCTTAAGGAATGAGGTATGCCACGTCGAACCATTTCGCGCAACTTATCGGTCCGCGGCAGCCTTCGGTCCATATTTTGCCATGAGAGCTCCGTTACTTCTTTGTTGTGACTAAATTCCAAGAGAGCAACCCATTGTAATCTGAAAGGACAAATTAACTTGTAATTTCATCGAAGTTCCACGCTGAATATGTGTGACAAAGAAACATGATTAATCCTGACCTATGTTGAGGATCTTCAACAAACGGTATTCCCAATAATTTCTTTGAACTCTGCTCAGGACCATCTTCTTCTTCCACACGGAAACCAAATTCGTCGAATCTAGATACGACGATAGATAGAATGATTACTAATCATGCTATCTTCTATATTAGAGGATTTTTATACGATCTTCATAATACATGAATCTCACCTGTACTCAGGCTGTGAATTCGGATCATCAGGTTGATTCAATTTAGCTAGGATATCTTGCGGCCACATCGATGGTGTTAACGCTGAGAACGGTCCACCGGGTGCCGGAGACAGAGTCTCGCAGCACAAACCTCCGACTTCCACCTCGACTTCATCCTCGGAGACGGCTGTTTCGATTTTTTTCTAATACACACAAGTGACATGTTATCAGAATGACGTGAAAGACTGCGTGTCGTACTGCGCGTCATCAGTTTCATTTAAAGTCGACCGAAAAAACCCCCATAAACTTGGCTACGAGCACTTACATTATGCTCCTCTTTCCCGACGTAACCTTCGTGATCGCGAACGTTGAAGAACGACTTGGCCAGATCCATCGTGTTATCGAATTTCGCTTACAAACGTCAATTCTTCATTGACATCTTGCAGCCATCGCTGTAGCTGTCAACGTCCAGATCACGTATACGTCGATCTATGGAGCACCGTAGAATAACGTCACGATCGAGTGCATAAAGATGCTCACGTGGCGTCATCTGGGGAAACTCATTCGTCCTGAAAACAAATTATCAAATGAGAAAAACTCCGTCACTCCTTTTAAGCCGGGTTTCCATTAAGCGGGGCTTACAATGAGAATATAAGCTTTAAGAAATTGGCCAATCACAGTCGAGTGTGAAAAAAATAGTCGACTGTGATTGGTCAATTTCTTACAGCTCAAGACTTACTACACTAGTGTAAATCCTGCCTTAAGCCCGTATCAAATTACGCATTGGGAAAAGACAATTATTGATTATTGGCCCTTACTCTTAGACCCCTAAAGTTAAACCAATTACGTTGATGAATTATTCAACCTTTGTGCAATCGTTGCGTTCGCTGAACGCGACTATTGACGAATTGTTCTTTCATCGAGAATAAAATCGATCTCCAGTCAGCCGACTGATCTCTGGCAAAGAGAGCATCCGACAGTTTCGGTACACCCTGTGTGACGCTATTGGTCGTGCACACTACCGAGTCACCCAGTATGGACGAATCCCGTTATTGCGCGCATCACAAGGAGCGAGCGCGAGGGGGCGGCACCGATCGGGCCCCGAGAGAGCGAGAGAGAGAGAGAGAGAGATGCGCTGTGCAGGGAATATGGCGTAAAAGTGAATGTTGCACATGTGTCAGTGATTTCGGTGAGAGGTCAGTTCCCAAGTCGGGATTCGGTGTAAACCGCGAGCGAATGACCGCGGCGAGTTCGGTGCTCGTTAGGAGCGGCTGCACGTGAGTGCTGCCGAGTGGAAGCCGGAAATTCATCGCGATAAAAACACGCCGGAGACGTACGACGGAAACGTACGGGCGAACGGTCGGTCTGTCTGTCTGTCATCGTGGGTATTCGTTCGGCCACTCACAGCCATTTCGTACGCTTCACGTTTGCCGCATCGCGTGATCGCGTAAAAATGTCCGTTTTAACGAGTCGGCTGTGGCGATTTCTCGTGCGCGATTAATTGCGCGCGAGCGAGCGCGCGCGCGCGCGCGTGCGTGAATCACGTAGTTTCTCGGCGCTGCTCTACCGATCGCGATCGGGTCGATCGCGCACGGGGCGATTGGAAAGCTCCCCGGCCTTAATAAACTTACTCTTGGCACGGAAACGCACATTCCTATCCCCTGAGTGTCGGTCACCGCCTCGGATTTCGTTAATATGCTGTTACACCCCGTGAACGACGAAGCGGCCGCTTCACGATATTTACATAACGTGAGCGCATAATGTGCGCATGAGAACGCGTATGTATCAGCGCTAAGATGCAACGCGATTAATCAGATAGTGGGATTCCCGGTAGTAGGATAGGCGAGGGCTGCTTTCCCGTCGATCTCGTCGGTCTCGTCAAAAATATATTGTTTCACCGTTACTTCCTTCACGTACGTTCGGTATGCGAGGTGAAAATTCGTGTCACGCACCGGGTCTCTGCAGCGTTACAAATTCAAATGTTTGTGCGCACAAACGCGGTATTTCGCAGAAATTGGGCACAGGGCACCCTTTCTCCATACATCAGATACATGATCGTCCGTTTTAATCGTTTCTGCGTTTTTCGTATCACCACTGATGGTGATCTTGATTGAATATCAGTGGAGTTTATTGTGATATTTAAATATGCTATGTATTTAAGTTTATTTGACACAATACATGTACATAGTGACTAAGCACATACAAATGTACATATAGCAATTAAGTATACACAAAACAAAGAGACATCACAGAAGATATTATGGATAAAAATTGCAAAGTGTATTATTATATCAAATTGTCTGATTAATTCTTTAAACTACATGGTTCTAATACATTTTTAGGTTGGTCCAGTCGGTAGTGAAGAAGCTTATCAAAGTATACATCGATAATAGATTAATACATTAAAGAAAATATAGGTAAGTCAATAGAAATTGGTCCATCCATACGTCTTTTTGTACACCAAATTTTTTAAACTATTTGCAAAATTAATACATACTTTTTCTCTCTCTCTCTAAGCACATTTATCTGTTCTTATACAAGAGATATTATAATTTTCAGAAGTACTACATCTCTTGTAATAAGTAAATAAATTTAGTTTCTATTTTACATAATAAAATATTTACATTAGGATAAAAGAATATGTGCAATAACTTACAGTAGAGATATAAGGTTAGAATTGTACAGAATAAATTTATTCAGCTAATTTGCATCAGATAATGAAAAAGCAACTATTATAATTAAGTTACTTTACACTCCTTCAATTTGTTGAGCAGTCAAAAAAAAGTTATAAAATAGGAAAGCAGTGAGACAGAAAAAGAGAGAGAGAGAGAGAGAGAAGGGGGGGGGG